>NW_007251203.1:671222-818782 GCF_000164805.1 Carlito syrichta | reverse complement strand
AGTGCACGCCTGTAGTTCTAGCTACTCGGAAGGTGAGGCGGAAGGATCGCCGGAGCCCAGCAGGTCGAGGCTGCGGTGGCCGGGAGCGGCCACTGCACTCCAGTCGGGGCGACAGAGTGAGACTCCAACTCAAAAAAAAAAAAGAAAAGAAAACATTGTTTTCATTATTGTAGTTACCATTCTTGTTTTTTTGAATCCATAGGGCCCACTGATGGAGGTGGAATACTATTCTGATAGGTAAGATAAGTACCACCAACATTTCTTTCTCTTGTGTCTTCCTATTGACATTCTCAGCAAGGAATGGTACAAGATTGTAACCCACTCACCCTGTCATCCCTCTCCTCCAATCTTGCTCAGGGATTTCATTGTTAGCAACCCTTTACTTAGCCCTTTCTTCCTCACTCCCTACCAGCCCTAACTCCTCTGTGAGCTCAAGTTTTTCAGTAGTTTGGAAGTTCTCAAAGGGAGTTAGTAATTAGCTCTCATATCATGCAAAGGAAATTAGGAGTTAGCACTCATTTCATGCCGAGAAAATTAGGAAGTAACATTCATTTTATGCCAAGCACTGTATCTTAATGTATAGTATCTCATAAAAGAAGAAGATACAGATGTTCCAGAATTTATGATGGGGTTACATCCAAATAAAAACATCATGAAGTAGAAAAATCATATGTCAAGCCATCATAAATTGGGAGTGTCTTTATTTCCAAATAAATCTTATCTGTTTTAAAAGCAATTCTTATAAATAACTAATAAGCATTGAATATTTGCCTATATTGAGTTAATATATGTTCTTATATAAAGTGTCACAGGAAAACCTCAAATTTATTATTCAGAGATATAAAGACTACCTCCAATGATCAATAAAAAAGCTATAAATGGTAACATAAAAACCAGAAATAGTGTTTTCTTTTTAGAGTGAGTATGGGAGGTGTGTCCTAGTGCAAGTATATTATTTTTTATAAAAGGGAGAATATAGATGTAGTTGTGTAAATCAAAAATAGGGATAAGAGCATTTTATGTAAAGTAGTAATAGAACTTCCACAGAACTAAAAATAGAAAGCACTGAGTGGTTCTCTTAGGGTTGGGGACTGGGAATGCTAAGAGAAGGGAGATCTTTACTTTTAACTCGATGCCATTCTATACTCTGATTAAAAAAAAAACTATTGAACAGTTTCAGGGGCTACAAGTGTATGTTTGTTACATGGATGCATCGTGTAGTGGTGGGATTGGGTCTCAGGTGACCCACTTCCCAGATAGTGAACACTGTACCCTATAGGCAATTCTGAACCTTAACCTCGCTTCTTACCTCCTCCATCACTGGTGTCCCCATGTCTATTATTTCCATCATTGTGACCATTTAGGCCCTATACATGAATGAGAACATGTGGTGTTCAGTTTTCTGTTTCGGATGATCTCTAGCTTCATCCATGTTGCTGCAAAGGACATGATTTCATTCTTTTTTTATGGCTGTGTAGTATTTCATGTAGTATATATACCACATTTTCTTTATCTAGTCAATTACTGGTAGGCACTTAAGCTGTTCCATGATTTTGCTGTTGTAAATTGTGCTTCAATGAACATATGAGTACAGGTATCATTTTTATGCATTGATTTCTTTTGCTTTGGGTAGATCCCTAGTAGTAGGATTGCTGGGTCAAATGGTAAATCGATTTTTAGTTCTTTGAGAAGTCTCCATACTGTTTTCCACAGAAGTTGAACTAGTTTACAATCCCACCAACAGTAGATGAACATTCCCTTTTTCCCACAACTGCACCAACATCTGTTGTTCTTTGACTTTCTAATAGTTGCTATTCTGGCTGGTGTGAGGTGATCTCTCATTATGGTTTTAATTTGCATTCCTCTGATGGTTAGTTATGTTGAACATTTTTTGTATGTTTGCTGACCGCCTGTGTGTTTTCTTTTGAAAAGTATCTACTTATATCCTTTGCCCACTTTTTAATGGGGCTATTTGTTTTTTTCATGTTGTCTTGAGTTCCTTGTAGATTCTGGATACTATCCCTTTGTCTGAGACATAATTTGCAAATGTTTTCTCCCATTCAGTATGTTTTTATGTTGATTATTTCTTTTGCTGTATAGAAGCTGTTTAGTTTAATTAAGTCCCATTTGTCTATTTTAGCTATTGCTGCAATTGCTTTTGGGGCCTTCGTCATAAATTCTTTTCCCAGGCAATGTCTAAAAGAGTGTTTCCTGGATTTTCTTCTAGGATTTTTATAGTTTTGGGTCTTACATTTAAGTCTTTGATCCATCTTGAATTAATTTTTGTATATGCGGAGACATAGGGGTCCAGGTTCTTTCTTCTGCATATGGATAGTCAATTTTCCCAGCACCATTTATTACATAGGGTGTCCTTTCCTCATTGTTTATTTTTGCCAGCTTTGTCAAAGATCAGTTGGTTGTATAAATGTGGTTTTATTTTGGGGTTCTCTATCCTGTTCCAATGGTCAGTCTGCTATTCTTGTTCCAGTATTATGCTGCCTTAGTTATTATAGCCTTGTAGTATAATTTGAAGTCAGGCAGTGTGATGCATCTGTGATTGTTATTTTTGCTTAGAATTGCTTTGACTATTCAGATTCTTTTTTGGTTCCATATAAACTTTAATCTTGTTTTTTTCTAGTTCTGTGAAGAATGAAGTTGGCATTTTGATCAGGATTGCATTGAATCTGTAGTTTGCATTGGACAGCATGGCCCTTTTAACTTGTACTCTGACTTTTAATTTATTAAATTGTATTTTTTAATTTTAAAGATATGGGGTACAATTCAGGATTAGGTAGATAAGTGATTATCACACAGGTAAAGTTTGGGCCTCCCTCTAGTCCCACTTCCCCTGGTATGAGATCTGGTACCCTTATTGGTGTTTTGTGCCCCCTTTCCCCTGGCAGTGTCCCGCTACTGCCAATCCTTTTCTTATAGTATTATGATTAATGTTCAGGGTCTGCTATGAGTGAGAATATGTACTCAGTATCTTGTTTCTATGATAGGTCACTGAGTATTATAGACTCTAAATTCATCCAAGTTGCCGTGAAGTCCATAATTTTGTCCTTCTTTATGGCTGAATAATAATCCATCATGTATATTGGTCATATTTTTTTTTATCCAGTGTACTTTTGATGGGCAGCATGGTTGCTTCCATGTTTTTGCTATTGTGAATAATGCTGTGATAAATATATGTGTGCAGGCATCTTTTTCATATAATGATTTGAGATCCCATGCCATAAGGGATAAGATAGACAAGTGAAAAGCTTCTGCAAAGCAAAAGAAACCATCAAACTGAAAAGCTCATCAAACTGAAAAGCTTCTGCAAAGCAAAAGAAACCATTAAGAGAGTAGGGAGACAGCCCACAGAATGGGAAAAAATATTTGCTAACTGTATATCTGACAAAGGCCTAACATCCAGGATCTACAAGGAACTCAAACATACCAAAGGGAAAAAAACAAGCAGCCTCATTAAAAAGTGGGCAAAAGATATGAACAGACACATCTCAAAAGAAATACAAGCAGCCAACAGATACATGAAAAAATGCAGCCTCATTGATCATCAAAGAAATGCAAATCAAACCCACACTGAGATACCACCTAACTCCAGTCAGGATGGCCATCATTAATAACTCAAAAAACAACAGATGCTGGCAAGTATGTAGAGAAAAGGGAACACTTGTACATTGTTGGTGGGAGTGTAAACTAGCACATCCTTTGTGGAAAACAATGTGGCGATTCCTAAAAGGTCTAAAATTTGACCTTCCATATGACCCAGCAAATTTTATTTCTTTTATAATAAATATTTCTTTTATAATAAAGTAGTTTGTAAAAATAAGTGGGTATATTAGACAAATGCACATAAGACAAAAACATTAAGAAACAATATTAATAACAAAAATTAAATATTAAAAATGTCAAAAAATTAAATATTAAAAACATCAAAAACCAAACACTTGAAAATGAATACATTTATATTTTCTTAGGTTAAGAGGAAATCTGCACCAAATTTATAGTACTCTTTAGAAATGACATCTATATGACTGCATAGAAAAGCAATATTGCAGTTAGTTATACTATAGTGTAACTATCTATTCATTTATTAGTGGGCAGTTGGGTATTTTCAGTTTTTGGCTACTACAATTATTTATTTATCCATTTGATATTACTTACAGTACTCTCTGTTTCTCTTCTGAAGATCCATATTTCTGTCTGGTATGATTTCTATTCTGTCTGAAGGACTTCTTTTAACATTTCTTGTGGTAGGGGTCTGCAGTCAGCAGGTTCATTCTTTCAGATTTTGTATCTCTGAAAAAATCTGATTAAACTTTGTGTTTGAAAGTTTATTTTCATAAAGTATTCAATGCTAGATTGACAGTTATTTGCTTTCAGTATTTTAAAGATTTTTTTTCATTTCATTTTTTTTTTTGAGTCAAGATTTCACTCTGTCATTTAGGCTAGAGTGCAGTGGTTCATAGCTCACTGCAGCCTCGATCTCCTAAGCTCAGGCAATCCCTTCCACCTCAGCTTCCCAAGTAGCTGGGACTACAGGTGTGTACTACTATGTCTGGCTAATTTTTCTTTTTCTTTTTCTTTCTTTCTTTTTTTTTTTTTTTGGTAGAGACGAGGCTTCCCTGTGTTGCCCAAGCTGGTCTTGAACTCCTGGGCTCCCTCCTTGTCCTCTTAAAGTGCTGGGATTATAGGCAGGAGCCATCATGCCCAGTCAAAGATGTTTCTTGATTGTCTTCTCACATTGTTTTCAATAATCCATCCTCTGGATTCCTTATCTGTTTTCCTCTGTACATAATGTGTCTTTTTTTTCTTTGACCATCTTTAAGGTATCTTTTAATCATAGGTTTTGAGCAATTTGGTTATGATGTACTTTGGTGCAGTTTTCTTTGTGGGTACTTTCATATGCCTATAAATATTCTTGAACTTTGTTCAAGAAATTGAGATTAAGTTTCATTGCATTACAATTTTCATCAAATTGGAAAATTCTGTAATTATTTTTAAAAATACTTTTTCTGTGTCCTTCACATCCCTATTTTTTTGAGAAATCTCATTTCATGTATGTGCGAGTACTTTAAAATTTCCCAAGATTCTTGATACTCTGTTCTTTTTTGAAAATTATCTTTTCTCTTTGTTTCATTTTGGATAGTTTTTTTTACTACATGTTTGCATTCACTAATCTTTTTTTTGCAATGTCTGTCCTCCTAGTCATCCCATCCAGTGTATTACTCATCTCAGACATAGTAGTTTTCATCTTTAGAAGTTTGGTTTGGCACCTCCCACTTTGTTGCTTTTGCTTAGGATGGTTTTGCCTATTTGTGATTGTTTATGTTTCTATTTGAATTTCTGTACTGTTTCCAAGTCTGGGAAGAATGATGTTGGTAATTCAATGAGCATTGTGTTGAATCTGTAGGTTGCCTTGGGTAGGATGGACATCTTAACAATGTTGATTCTTCCAATCCATGAACATGGAATATTTTTCCATTTCTTTGTGTTTTCTTTGATTTTGTTGAGCAGTGTTTTGTAGTTTTCATTTTCTTTCACTTTTCTGGTTAGGAAGGTGACAAGGTATTTCATTTTGTGTGTGTGTGTGTGTGGCTATCGTGAATGGAATTGTGCCTTTTATTTAGTTCTCTGTCTGTTGTTGATATATAAGAATACGACTGTGTTTTGCACAATGATTGTGTACCCTGAGACTTTGCCAAAGCCCTTTATCAGTACAAGGAGATTTTTGACAGATCCTTTTGGGTTTTCAAGGTATAGGATCATATCGTCAGCAAAGAGGGATAACTTAACTTCCTGTATTATGACCACTTATGTTTCCAACCCTGAATTGTACAATACATCCTTAAAATTAAAAAAAAAAAAGGAAGTTTTATTTGTGCCTTTTTTTTTTTTTTTTTGAGTTGGAGTCTCACTCAGTCGCCCAGACTGGAGTGCAGTGGCTGCTCCCGGCCACCGCAGCCTCGACCTGCTGGGCTCCAGCGATCCTTCTGCCTCAGCCTTCCAAGTAGCTGGAACTACAGGTGTGCACTACTACGCCTATCTAATTTTTTTGATTTATTGTAGGGATGAGGGCTCGCCAAGTTGCCCAGGCGGGTCTCGAACCCACGGGCTCAGGCAATTCACTCACCTCGGCCTCCCAAAGCATGGGATTACAGGCTGAGCCTCTGAGCCTAGCGGTTTGTGCCTTTTTTATATCTTCTATATCTCAAATTAACTTTTCAACATATGGAGAGTTGTAATAGGTGGTATTTCCTTTGTGTGTTAACTCTACATCTCTGTCAGTTACTGATTGATATAAATTAGTAGATTTGCATCTTTATTTTGAATCATATTTTCCTGCTTCTTTAAATGGCTAGTAATTTTTGGTTGATGCCAGGCATTATCAAGTTTACATTGTTGGATGCTGGATATTTTTATATTCCTATTTGAATCTTTAAAACATATCATCTGTATCTCTATTTAACTTTTTAAACACAATAATTGTTTGACTATTTTTATGTACTAATTATAACATTTGCATCATTTCTCATTTTTTATTAATTTTTTTTCTCATTATGGGTCACATTTTTCTTCTTCATTGTGGCCTAGTAATCTTTGATTGGATACTAAACAGTGTACATTTTACTTTTTGGATGCTATATATTTTTGTATTCTTATAAATATTCTTAAGCTTTGCTCTGGAATGCAATTAAGTTACTTGGAATCAGTTTATCCTTTGGTTTCTGTCTTTAATAAGATTTATTAGGTGGTACTATAACAGTATTTAATCTAGAGCTAACTTTTCTCCACTAGTGATGCAAGTCCCTTCTGAATACTCAATGCTCTGTGAAAAATGAGGGTTTTTTTTTAGTTTGATTAGTGGAAGCAAACATTATTTCTTGCCTGTGCATACCAGATAATGTTTCTTCTATTCATTTGGGTAGTTCTATCCCTGGTTCCAGGTAATTTTGTATACACATGCTCTGATTAGTTAGGTGCTGACTCAAGGCAACTTCTGGATATCTCTGGAGTTCCTTCTTGTGCAACTCACTCCTCTCCCAAAATCTATCCACCTTGGTCTCTGAGGATTATCAACTCTGTCTCCTCAACTCAACTATTCTGTCAGGCTTTGCTTAGGCCTCCCCATTTTCTCTGTCACTACTTGGAAACTTCTTTAAGGTCATAAGTTGAGAGATTCATAGTGTTCACTTCCTTTCTTTTTCATCTTTTCAATTTGGTTGTTTTAGGTAAGAGAGTAAGTCCAGTAAGTCCAGTTTTTTTTTTCTCTTTATTTTGGTCAAAAGTAAAAGGTAATAAGTCTATTTTAAAGTGGTACTTTTAGAAAGTATGTTAAGAAAGATATCCCTAAGTGATGAAATAGCAAAAGAGATATACAAACTTGTTACTAGATAAAAAATCATTCTAAAGTGGGTAGTTTGCTGCTGAACATTTACTTTTGTGAAGACATAGTTTTTGTAAATGTTATCTGTGATTATTACAGTGCCAACAGTAGACATCTGAGCATTATTTGAACTTACCATTATTTGAGTATACTCTCTTATACTTTTGTCACAGTTACTTAAGAGTCAAATATTAGAGCTGAAAAAAGAAGCTTGGCTATGCTCCAGGCATCTAATTTTAGAGCATCAAGATCTTTTAGAAATATCTCTTTTATTATTCCCTTTAATGCATTGCTTTTGGTCTGTAATATCTGCTGATAACACTAGAAATTCAATATTTTTATTAATTTGACATTGGTCAAATTAGGATATTCCAGTCAATTTTTAATATATGTAAAATAAAAAATAGGGATACCAATTGCCTGTTATATATATTTACAAAGTACCCAGTTTTGATTTTTTAAATAATGGACTATTTTAATTTGGTTGCAAAATTTGTACACTGTTTTTCAATGTTTTACACAAAATATATAAATAAGTTTGTGAGAAATAAGACATCAATTAGAGTGATA
Source organism: Carlito syrichta (assembly GCF_000164805.1). NCBI lineage: Eukaryota > Metazoa > Chordata > Mammalia > Primates > Tarsiidae > Carlito > Carlito syrichta. Next base: position 810,819 of record NW_007251203.1, on the reverse strand, counting down.
ATTATGCATCAATAATTATAGAGAAGTTTTAGTTTGAAAACACCTTGATTTTGAGTACTTCTGTGTTAATACATGTAAAGTGTTTATAACAAGGTCTAGAATGTAATGAGTCAATGCTAATGTTAAAACATTAAGTGGTTTCTTCCTATTTGAATTATTTTTTGAGATGTGTGTGATTGAGGAGTAGCTAAAGTAATGATACTGATTCTGTAAGCAACTGGATTCTTGCGTTGATGACAGAGTGCATTCTTTTACCATCATATTTGACTTATGACGAGATAAAAGTGAGCCATGGGGCAATGCAAAGGCTTTAATCTCTCCTGCTCTTCTTTGGTAGTTTTTCATTCTAATTTCTGATTCTGTGGTAGAACTGTCACTCAAAACTGACACTGGGTGAGGGAGAATGAAGAGACAAAGAGCTGTGAACCAACAAGAGGATATAAACTGGCCTGGAGGGTGGGGCCAGACTAGAGCACAGACACATAAAGCAGGAGGAACATATGTATGGAGGAGGCAAGGAAGCAGAACAAAACTGGATTCATTTTTTTACATATCAGTTTTGCCCAAGACTTCTCAGGGGCAATGCTTTCCCTGGAAATGGATTTAAGAGAGAAGGAACCAATAGAATCTTAAAGCTGAAAAGAACTTTGAAGTCTGTCAGAGGAAAGCAATTTATTAATAAAGAGGTGTTTACTTTGCCAAAGAATGTAGTTGGAAAATTAGTACCCCAGCACTAGCAATTTAATAACAGTCCTATTGGTTGAGCTCATTCTGTGTAAAAGTCACTCTGTTAAATTTATAAATTAACTACAATGTAGTATTTCTTTTTTTTTTCTGAATTGGAGTCTCACTCTGTCACCCAGACTGGAGTGCAGTGGCCGCCTCCTCCCACCGCAGCCTTGACCTGCTGGGCTCCGGCGATCCTTTCACTTCAGCTTTCCAAGCAGCTGGAACTACAGGCGTGTGCTACCACACCCGGCTAATTTCTTGATTTATTGTAGAGATGAGGTCTCACCAAGTTGCTCAGGTGGGTCTTGAACCCACGGGCTCAGGCAATTCACTCACCTCGGCCTCCCAAAGCGCGGGATTACAGGCTGAGCCACCGAGCCTGGCAATGTAGTATTTCTTTAAGCAAATCTGCTTGTCTTTTATTGGTGAAGCAGATAATGTATGATTGGTAATTATTCAATATTGACAATAAAAATTTTCTCTTTCTTTCTAAATGCAGAATATCAGTATAATTCCAAAAATTAAGAATTTACTCAAATCATTGTTATAAGCACTGAAATCTTACAACTTGTATTCCATTTTTGGACACTTGTAGGGCTACAAATTCTTTTTTATGCTGAACCTAATTATGTCTTTGTTATAATCATCTATTGAATGTATGATGAAACAGAATAAGTCTTATCCTCTTTACTTCTTTGAAGATGGCTGTGCATCCTGGATCTCCCTTAAATCTACATCATGTGACCTGGTTCCTTTCTCCTCAAATCTGTGACACTCTCTCTAGCTACAGAATTGAATGTCAAGGTCTATCTTGAGAATAAAGCTAAACAGAAATATAAAAAGTTCTTGCTACCATTAAAGTACTTATGCTATATTGATTTTTTAACACCTGTCATGTACTTTTATGGCCAACAGAAATAATAGGTTAACAACTGTGAAAGAGAAATTCTAACAGGTAAAACCAATGTAAGTGGCCTGGAGAGGTCCAAGTGTCAGGGGTAGTTTGGTTACCAGATGTGTTGTCCAGGCATATAGATCCCATTAGGAAAAGACAGATGCAATTAACTAATTCATTCAAAGGCTCTGTTATTCATCCATTCATTCTTTTAACATTTCTCAAAATGTGGTTTGAGAATCACTCTACTGAAAAAAAAACAAACAACTTTCTATAGATAAATAAACTCTGCAGACTCTATCACCCTTTTAAGATTTACTGCAATAATTTTCCCATAAAGGATTCTTATCAGTCTTCTAGTAAAGAAACTTCTTTAACATTGTTCAGTCAGCTTTTTCTAGTCTTTTCTTTGTTATGAGAAATTTTGTGTGTAATATTTATTAATTTCTTATGAAGCATATTTTGGAAAATAACTTAAATTACTGAACCTTGGGATCGACTGGACTTTTTATTCTAAACATTTCATTTTTCTTTTTTTTTTGAGTTGAAGTCTCACTCCATCGCCCAGACTGGAGTGCAGTGGCATGCTCCCGGCCACCGTAGCTTCGACCTACTGGGCTCCGGTGATCCTTCTGTCTCAGCCTTCCAAGTAGGTGGAACTACAGGCGCACACTACCACTCCCAGCTAATTTTTGGTTTATTGTAGATATGCGGTCTCGCCAAGTTGCCCAGGTGGGTCTCGAACCCGTGGGCTCAGGCAATCCACTCACCTCGGCCTCCCAAAGTGCTGGGATTACAGGCTGAGCCACCGAGCCCGGCCTATTCCACACATTTCAATGTGAGCATAATCATTTCATGAAAAATGTTTCTCATAGAAAGACCGAGTAACATCTGAACTTGACTCCAGTTTCTACTAAAGATGTATCACAAATCCCATGAGCAGGGATCTAAGTGAGACCTTAGGAAAAGAGGAAACCAGCAAAGTGTAATGGCATTTGATTTTGAGGGAAATTCATTAAGAAGCCAGGGAATATCATAAAACTGGAAGAAATCTTGAGAAATTTTTATCTCTGTCCTGTATCTTTTTGTCCTTAAATAGGACAGGATTTATTAAACAATCATTCATCATGAACATGTTCTGATTAAGTCAGAGTATTTACAGATCACTAACTAGAAGGTCATATAAATGGAGACAAGTTTGTGGTGCCAGAGAGCTTATAATTTAACCACAAAGGCAAGTTACATATCCACAAAATAATCAGATAATAGTATAAGGTAGGATGTAATTAGTTGTTGAGTGGTTCAGGTTATAAATATTCTGGAGTGGAGAGAAGAAAGTTATTCCTGTGAATGGAGTTAGAGAAAATTTTCTAAATTTTCTAATTTTAAGGACTTCTAAAAAAAGAAGAGTTTTAATTTATCTTAGTAACCACTCTTACAGGAGAATAACTGTCTCAATGTCCTATATGTTTAACAAAATTATTTATTGCTATAGCTCATACAAACTTCTCTTGGTTTATTTTCGGTGGAAATGGAAAAAGGACATCTTCCAATACATTAATAACACTGCTGCTAGAAGAATATCTTCATGAAGACATCATTAAAATACTTTTCTGTTACCAGAGGGTTTTCTGTAACATTTAGGTAAAAAACATATAGGTCTGCAATTCAGTGATAGCATTTGAAATGTAAGATGACTTCAGGAGACTAGAAAACTAGAAGAGTTATGATAAAAAATAAATAAAGGATAGGATAAAATCTCACAAAAGCAATTTATTGCAAACATCAGAAGGAAAAGAATGATTAGGTAATGTGCATTTGAGCAATAGAATACAGAAAAAAAAAAAGAGACACAGGAAGCAAGTCCATAGGGTAGAGAATGACTGAGATTATCCGATGAAAACCAGAGAGCAAGATGGGTCAGAAAAGAGAAATAGTCACATGGGGATAAACATAGAGCAGATAAGAAGGAATGAAAATATTGGACAGTGGATTTAGTTCCTATCTTAGAAACAGAGGGGGGAAACAACTAGTTACTTTAAACAGTTTAAAAATGGTATTCTTCTTCTAAAAAGGGTTATGTAATTTGTAAATATTAAAATAGACCTTAAAAAAACACTAGCATCACTTTCCATGTAATTTTTAAGCACTTTTTCATTCATTAAGCACAATTAAGCTATCAAGCCCTCTGTTTTAACTCTGCAGAACACAGTCCCCCCTGGCTAGAAGCGCAATGTATTCGAAACATCATGAACAATTCTGAACTTGCACAAAATATAATTGGCCAATTTGGAGACATTGTTTTACCCAGGATGGTGTGTCTCATACATTTTTTATACAGAGGCAATGTGTTTTATGAGGCACACAATAAGCATATGGAAATACATGCATTCTCGGGAGGCTGAGAAGAGCAGTTGGGGGGAAGGGAGACCAAGAACTGAGCAGAGCTGCATGAAATTTGTGAGCTCTGAAACTTGACAAGCTCAGAAAAAAACGATTCTAGGCAGGCTTTCCAAGGCTTGTGATTCTAATTATATCTGGTGCACTCCATTTTTCCCTTGCTATAATTTCTCTACAGGTTTTAATTAAGTGCTTTTAATGTCTAATAGGAAGGTGGAGGAACAAGGGGTGTGGGAATTTGCTTACCAGACAAGTTATGCCTTGTCCTCACCAATTGTGTGCCCTACCGAACCTGTGCCTTTGCTAATCTTTTATATAATGACTTACATTTCTGCTAATTGATGCCTTTTCATTCTCTTCTTTTGCTAATTCTACAAATTAAGTCTCTACTTAAACTGTTGTCAAGTTCAATCAATATCCTCTTTGGAGTAGTATTAGAATAAATGGATAATAATCTTTTGTTGATTGCCACGCAGTAGTATTCAAAATTACTGATGCAGCTTGAAAGTATCATTGCAGAGAATCTTGAGCCACCATCAAAATGTGGGGGGCGGAAGCTTCCAGTGGAGGGTGAGCTCATATTTGTGCAGACAGACTTGGGTCTGGGATGTAGAAAGAGCACACTGCTCTATTCACTTGGGCAGAAGCTGAGTCAGCACTTGCTGACCACAGTGTTTGGTACAAAGCACATTTGTAATAACTTCAGAATAACATCTGAAAATTTAAAGCTGAACAGACAGAAATGATAGCGTTTAATTTGTACAATTCAGTTCATTGAAAAAGAAGCAAATTCTTTTTAGTCATTATATATTTTTTATTTACTATATATTATTCCAAATGTATTGGGTATCGGAAGCAAAAGAACTGATCACAGAAATGGGTGGAATGAAACCACCTCAAAAAGCTGACTTTCTAGTAGGAGAGAGAGAATATGAATAGAAATAAGAACTATCCAAGGCATTCACTCTTTTTTTTTCATTAAACATTTATAAACTGACTACTGTGTGTCAGGAACTATGCCAGGGGATGAGGCTACAATGATGAAGAACACACAATATTTGTTCTCAAAGGATTTGGTAACTAGGACAGGGACGCCAACATGTAAACAAGCAATGGTAGCAGCAATTAAGTGACTGCTAGTGTATAGTTATGTGCCAGAAGTTCTCAGAACCCTGAGAAAGAAGCAGGGAACTCTACAAGGAGGAGTCAAGCCCGGCTTCCTGAAGGAGGACAGATCACCCTGGTGTAGTCTGAGTCTCTAGTGCCAGTTATTTCTCACTCTCATGTGTTAGATTATGTGAGCAAATAAGTAATTCCTCTTCCTTTTTTGCCTAAGCAATTTTAAGTTGGATTTCTGTCACTTATAAACAAAAGGATCTTGTAAAATTCGGAGCCAGACAGAGCCGTGGATATGTTGTAGCAAAAATGTTTGGAGAGATAATAAGGAGCCTTAGGAGGATACTTGTTTTGTTCCTTTTTAACCAGAAAGATTACTTCATTTACATTTAAATTATCTTCTTGCACATTTTCAGTTAGCTCCCTTATTTACATATTTGAATTTACTTCTACCATCTCATTTTGTGTTTTCTATTGACCATACTTTTTTTCATTCTTCTGTTTTTTATTAGATTGATTATATTTTCACCATTCCCTGTATTCCTTTTACTTTTGGGGAAGCTAGACATTCTATTTCTACTATTTTTGTGATTATCATTATATTTTTAACAAGAGTGAAGTAAAAAAATTAACCAAAATCTCTTTTCTTCTTCTGACCAATACAGATATTTTAATGCTGTAATTTCAGTTACCAGTCTCTTCCATGTCTAAGATTATTGTTTGGCATTGATTTTTTGTTTTTATTCCTCTCTTTCACTAGTTATTATGACTACTATTGTATTTATGCAATATAATTATGTAGACTTACTACATGTTTTTAAATTTTATTGCTTGATAATTTGTCTTTGACCTGTTATTTTCTTTTGACCTTATATTCTTCATTGTGATCATTCTTTAGAGATCATTTTAGTTATCTGGTATAGTAAAATCTCTCAGTCTCTGTCTGGAAAAGTCTATTTACTTTGATATCAAATTTGAATGACAGTTTGCTTTGTGGAGGACTTTGGGATAGCTGGATATCATTCTTTTGCCCCGTCTAAATTCATATTTCCATCCTCTACATCCTGTTCACTGCCCAAGAAACTGATTTTGTAGACTCTTTGACTTCTAGTTGGGTAAAACAACAGGAGACCCTGGCAGGAATAGATTGGGGACAGGAGAATGACCATGGGGTATCTATTTCCTCCATTCTTCCTGAGGGTTTACTTTAGGTTGCCTTTTTCTTTAGACTAAGGGTTAAAGCTACCATTAGGTGGCCTTCCCATCAACTTCCTATAGGTACCAGTAATTGCTCCCCCTTTTGTTTCTTTAGATTTGGGAGTTGTACCATTTCCAGCTGTTACTAACTCCAGGGCACCATATCCTCTCTTGTTGCTTTTTCTAAATCCTGCTAACCTTTGTAGCTAGTTCCTATATTGAACTTGCCTCGATTTTTGTTCTTGAGTGTGCCAACTTTTTCATGCCGGTTATTATCATTATTTTTCCTTTAGTTTTATAAACCTTTGTTCATTATTTCTGGCTTCTATTATTATTGGTGAGAAGCATGCTGGCATACTGGCAGTCTAGCTATAGTTTCTTTTTAAGGTTATCTGTCTTTTTTCTCTGGTGGCTATGAAGTTTTGTTTTTTTTTTTTAATTGTGTCATTTGTGTTTTGGAGTTTTGCCATCATGTACGTAGATGGAAGACTGGTTTTCATTATGCCACTAGATGTGTTTCTTAAATTTGAGAGTTCATATCTTTTGTCTGGTGATTGTCTCTTCTAAATCTGTCTTAAATTTGAGAATTCGTGTCTTTTGTCAGTCCTAAAAGTTTTTAAATTATTATCTCATCAAAGATAACCACTTTTTAATTCAGCTTATTCTCTCCTCTTGATTCCTATTAAATACATGCTGGACATTTTCATTCTATTCTCCACACAGATCTTACTTTAACTTTTCTATTTTTTGTCTCTTTATGTCCCTGTGCCTCTGTGCTTTGTTATGCATAATTTTCTCAGGGCCCTTTTCTGATTCACTAATTATTTCTTCAGCTAACTTTAACAAGCTGTCTCCCTGGTTCATTGAGTTTTTAACTTCAATAACTAAATCTTTCATTTTGATATTATAGTTGCTGTTTTTCAAATTGTCTATTATTTACTATTTCCTTTTTCTTTATATTTTTTCTTCTTTTATCTCCTTAATAGTTTTAAAGAGGTGGTTTTATTTTATAATTACTCCCAGATTATTGTTTTATGCCATATTCTTGGCAGTGATAATCTCTCTATTATGGGCAGTTTTTTTTCACCTATGCCAGCTCTGGCATGTTACCCTCTCTTGTCTCCCTTCTTTTTCTAATAAACTTTGTTTGAAAACTTTAAGGAAAAAATGTCTCTATTTTGTCTGCTAATTCTTTCAGCAAATCATCTCCTTTCATGCTGTGAGCTCATCTTCATCACCGAGTATTTATTTTTGAGGGTGTTCGCTTCCATGCTAAGTGGTGGAGTGGTTACTATGGAGTAGTTTTGCTTTTGTTAGCTATTCTAAGGGTTTCATTGATATAGAAGTTACTTTTATATTAAACTACTATCAACTTGCAGACTCCCTCAGGCTTCAGGTACTATATGAAAGGCCTGAGACTTGAATTTCTCATGGGAGACTCATGTCTCCATACAGAACCTTGAACAGAATTAATCTTTCTTGACAATGCCCACAGCAGATAACAGTCTCTCATGAAGCCCAGTTAAGACTCTCAGTTCCAGATTCTCACCTTGCATGGCCTCAAGGCTATATTTTCTGTCACTACTTAGGTATTTTTCCTATGCCCCATAAGATCTAATATGCCACCAGGCTGTACTATTGTCTTAGCTCATGGGCTTAATGTTCTGGCTTTGGATCCTGTTTTGTTTCTGGTAGATTTTCTTTTTTTGCCTTCTGAGCTCAGCTATGTATCAAAATATTTTGTTGCATTTGATTTATTATTTCTATATACTTGTAAAGAGGAGGATGTTCTCTCCTCTGTCCTCTATGCTGCTTAATCATGACATCTTTTTAAAAGAAGAAAGCTTTTTAAACAAGGGCTTAAAATGTCCTATTTTGCATTCCAAGGGAATCTATGTTTAAAAGGATACATGAAAACCTGAACAAAGACAGGGCTGTGGATACAGATTTGAGTAATATTTAAGAGGCATAAAGCAGGTGTCTTCAAGAGGCTTTAGCTTAAGCACTTGGTAAGGATTTGTGGTGGTGATGGCAATTTGGGTTTGAGTCTCTTGGTGGATCATGGTGCTGATATTCAGAACCAGCAACAGGGAAAACTCACAGATTCTAATACTCTCATGGGATATACATGTAGAAAAGTCCAGAAGGCAGTTGGAAATATGGGTCAAGAGTTATGCAGCTCTAGAGACAAATGGGAGACTTACTCTTAAAAGCTGGAAGTTGGAAACATAGCAATAGATTAAATTGTACAGGGAGGGTATGTACAATGAGTACCATTAATATAATGATCAAAGAGTAGTACAGTGAGCACTATTAATGTAATGAGGACAGAATAGAATGCTGTTTATGAGACAAATCAGGAAAGATACTCTCAGAGAACACTGATAGTCCTCCCAAGCAAAAGGACAGTCAGGGACTCAAGAGAGAATTATGGACAATAAAGACCAAATAAGTGAAGATTTTTAAATGGAGGATAATCATTATTGCTGATATATCAATAAGAAAAGAAAGTCAGAACATGATAACTATCACAAGAGGGGGTGAGTTTCTTATATTCAGATGATTAAGAGTGGGCAGCCTGGATGAGATAGGAACTGAAGGTGACCTTTAAAGATACATCCCTGCCCACCAAAGCCTACAGAAGGCAGAGTTTAGATCTCATCTCGGATCGCATATGCCATTGTTCCTATTCATCTGACACTACGTGATTGAAAATGGTTCTTGATCACAATATGTGTTCTTCATTTCACAATCTATATCCTTTAGCTGACCAGACCAAAGTAGAAATGATTATGAGTTGGTAGCCAACCCAGGAAGTAGTGTGCCTCCAAATACAATCAATTTGCGAGTCTAAGCCTTATGGTTGCTCTGAAACTATCAAGTAGCAAAACCATGGTTTTCAGCCAGAGGAATGGTAGAGGTATTTCACAACAAATGTCCTGGAGTCCATTGCCTCTCAACAGCCAGGGAAGTATTTTCAGGTCTTATTAGTATTGCAAAATAGTGTAGCTTTTAGGCAAACTAAAAGCTGCTTTTTTTTCTCTGTCTTAATCAGATTTCTGTCTTCTACCACCCATCACCCTGTGAACTCTAGCTGCCTGGGGACTTCTGCAGGCATTAAGCAATGTTTCCTCAACTCAGTGGGACTCTTGGACTCAGCCTGTTTCCTTCTCGTCCCTGCACTGCGGCCTGGAAATGCTCTCAAGGCAGTAAGCTGGGGTGATCATCTGTCGTCCGGGGTGACCACTGTCATTTGTGCCTAAAGTCCTGTGTTTTAAGAACCTACTTTTCCACATATTTGGTCTGTCATTTTAGATGTTTCAGATGGGAGAGTTTATCAGACCTCTGTTAATTTTTCTTGGATAGAATGAGTTGATTTTATTCATTTTTCAACTAATTCTTTTTATTGTCATAATAAAAATTTAATTTAAGAAACCCATTAGGATGGATATAAAAATGTATGTATTTATAGCTGTGGTTCCAAGACTTAGAAAGAGCAGAGCACATAAGCAGAACCTCCTGGAAAATGGAATTGCTGCAATGCTTAGTCCTTCTGAGTATGCTTTATTATAATAAAACAGCATTCAAACAGCAAAATTCTTAGATTAATGAACTGTCTTAAACAGGACAAACATGATTTTTATTTAATTGGTTGAAAGAATTGCTGAAAATTAACTAAAAAGTTTGGAACTTTTGGAAAGATATTGTCTTGGGCCACTGGTAATTTTAATCATAGCTGTTTTTCAATTTAGAACCCAAAAGTTTGTGTAAAATAGTCCATTAGAACTGAGGAAAAATTAGGAAAACAGAAATACTATGAGGACTGTGGCATTATTTTGTTCCTCACTATATCCTCAGGTCTGACAATACTGTCTAATACATTGGGTGCTCGATAAATATGTCTAAAGTAAAGAATGAGTACAAGAACAAATGCTGTCTCCTTGAAGGCAGGGGCTGTGTTTATCTTGCTAAGTGTACAATATCTAGTTTTGGGTTTGGCAGATTTTAGTAAAAAAACAACAACAACAAACCTCTATTAATTGAATCGATGAAAGAATAAAACTGCGTGGGCTTAGATAATATCTTTGTAACTTTGAAAATGTATTTTCAGTTCTGGAAATTTTTGGTCACTATGCAACTAAGAAGTTATTCTTAAAAACGTGTGGCGATTCAAGTAAATGATGACATGGCCATTGTAGAGCTTAAACTTAATCTTTTCCAATCTGGGGATGAAGAAATTTAAGTTGAAAATATAAATTGTGCTGCAAAAGCTAGAAACATGAAAGAGTTTATCTGCAGGAGATCCTTTTTTCCCTTTCTGTTTGAAGTTCATTCCATGGAGAAGGAATGGAAAGTTTAAAATGCCAAAAAGCAGACACAGGAATTTAAAAAGAAAGGAAAATTAGTCAGCAACCATGTACCACAAATCACCACTGGAACAATGAAGACTCATGAAATTAGAAGGATGTTCCAGACACAAGATGCTGTGGGGCCAAGAGTAGACCTTAGGGGAATAAAAGGGAGGCAGCTCCTGGGCCTTCCTCCTCCCTGTTCACAAGGCTGTTTCATCGGAAACCCCTTGCTCATCACAAGTAGGATTGCTTGGTTTTCTTCAAGTATCTCAAGGCCAGTTGTGGCATAAGTGAGGTGCTCTAAATGCTATGAGGCCACTATGGAGGAGGACGAACCCAGATCAGCAGGTGGGATGCCAGGAGGGAACAGGCTAAGCCAACAGTATCCTACACAACAGCCTCTCCACCAGTTTTGTTCCTGTCAAGGGCATGTGAAAAGCTACCTGACTACCCTGTCAGGAAGGATGAAGAGCTCAATATGCCCCAAAACAAGACTGCCTTACATTAGAAATACTAACTTTGTCATTGGGCTGTTTAAATCTTATTCACTGATGTTAGACCCCTGCTATTGGTGGAGATACTTCTGGGCAGTTAAGCTAAAAAGCAACTGTCCCCAAGCCACCCTCCCTCTGTCCGGGTATGTTTGGGGGCCTTGTGTGGTCCTGCAATGCAACAACAGTTTCCCTTCCTCTTTCTTTTTGGACTCCTAACCACACAGTAAGACCTAGTTCATCAACGACCCGTTTGCGGAGTGTGGGGGTTGTGGGGGAGACTTGGCCATTCCTCTACTCAGCAAGAGACAATTTCCTCTGTGTTGCAACTCTATATTTGGCGAGAGGATAGGAGGGTTGGCGCAACCAGAGCTGGCTACTAAAAGCAGGCACAGTCAAACCCCACAACGGTTTGCCTCTTTTTCAGCTTGGCACAAAGTGTCAGAAGCTGGAATAGAGAAGCATTTGTAATAAACTGAAGTTGAGAGGAGGCTCCTGGTGCTTCTGTAGAAGTCCTGTGTTTCTGCACTCCCAACCCCTTCCGTGGCACAGTCATGAGTCTCACTTTTGTTTTTCATATTTTAAATTCAGCCTGTACTGAATTTGCCGCAGAAATAGATCTTCACCGACACTCCCACTCTCAAGCTGCTGGTGCTGCAGTCACAGGTTTTGACATTGCTTGAGCCAACCCAGAAACTAGAAAGTTGAAGCAGAATTAAAGAGGTAGCTACATGAATAAGCCCACTTCCTGGTAGGAAAACCTGGATCATATGCTATTTCCATCTCCGACAGTCTTGTAAATCAACATGAACACCATGCTCGTCACACAGCGATTGCCTGCATGCTTAAGGTCTTGCTAAAAATGGGAACTGCTATATGACACAGGCATATTTTTTGTTGAAGTGAAAGGGCACAGTAGGGATTGTCCTCACTTGGCCCATCTCTGCTGTGGATGTCTGGGTGCTGAAAGTCAGAATGATGGAAGCAGTGGGTCAGGGCCAGCCATCCGGGTAGGAGGTCGGTGTCTGGGTGGCCTAGTGGGAGGACACAGGAGGCGCTGGCAGGTGAGTGTGGCACAGCAGCCAAGGTGGAGGTCTGGAAGGGCAACCCAAGGTAGCAGGGAGACCTGGCACTGGGGGCCTCACTCTTGGCTCAAAAACCAGAGCAACCGTTAAGCACTTGGAAGACTGCTAGTTTGAGGTAGACAGAAGGAGAGACCCAGATATCTGTCCTGAGAGACTAATAATATTAGCTAGCGTTTCTTGTGCAACTGTCAGAAGTCAGTCACTAGGCTAGTTATTTTCTACACAAGGCACAACTTTTATCACAATGCATTTTGCTTTCACAATGCACAATGCTAATTCGCTCTTTTATATCTCTCACTGGATTGTGAGTTTCTTGAGGAGAGGGTTCATGTCTTGATCATCACTGACAGGAGACTTACAGGGAACTTGGCTCATTGTTGTTGGAGTGAGTGAATGACCTTACGTCTTTTGACAATTATGTATTCTAACTTTCATGTTCTTGTTGATGAAACCAAGTCTCTGAGAGATTGAGAGACTTGCCCAAGGTCACACACATGTTCGTAATGGCAATGTTAAGTTTTGAACACACTTTTCATGAAGCCGTGTTGCTCAGGGAGCCAAATCAGAACGTAGGAATGATGGGACAGGAGAGATGCCAGATTCTAGAAATGGAGCTCAATGTGGGGAATTTTTCAAGAAGGAATATATACTGAAGTTCAGTGGATGGTGAAAAGGGAACCAGCACCATGACTGACAATGGCTCCCTCTGCTACTGATATTACTCAAACCACACTCTCGGTACCCCACGTTCCTGTTTCACCTATTCCTGCTTAGGCAGTAAGAGTAATGGTGCCAGGTAAACTCTAGGAGAGCCAGATAAATTTGAGTTTCAGATAAAAAAATGAATGCTTATTTTTTGGTATAAGTAGGTCCCATGCAACATCTGGGACATATTTATATTAAAAACTTATTTGTTGTTTATCTGAAATTCAAATATAACTGGCATGCTATATTTTTATTGACTAAATTTGGCAACTCCAAGCAGAGTTGGTTTTAAGGATGCATGTGGATGGGAATCAGCAGGTGGGTTAGACCAGCCGCCACAAAGCTGGTTACGAAAGGTCCCAGCATTTCCATGATGGGCTGTTGGGGGGGAGTCAGGAGTTTCAGAACGACAGCCCACTGGGTTCTGGGTAAAACAGCAACTCTAGTGACCCCATGTTGTCTTAGAAGTGAAGTTCATTGCTCCTGGTGTTGCTGCTTCCCCCATGCATCACATTGTCATCCTTCCCAAGACTGGGCTTATGGATGGGCTAGTTTGTCACTGTTCCACATGGAGGGCCTGGCACAGAATAGGTGCTTAGTAACTATATCTTGAATGAATGAGCAGATCAGTTTAAAATATGTTGATCTCTCTTACCTCCAAGCCATCTATGGTCAACGTTGACTGCTTATTCTCAGGTATAATCAATTATGGCCAGGGTATCAGGGTCATGATGCAAAAGCATGGCAGTTTTTTTTTGAAAGAGGCCTGTGGACTGGTTTCTTAGTAGGAGGTTAGATGTGGCAGGTCATCTATAACATTTGCTTATCTGAACCACATGATCTGATCAGTACACATAGCCATCTGATAAACACGGCTGGTGCAGTAGGCCATTCTTAGACTCCTATCAGCTAATAAGCTCTGGACACATTTCTGTCATAATGATTGTATAATTTATGATCTAAACTAGCATGCTTCAATGCTTAAAAAGAGATGCTATTTGGTAATGCTGCTAGAACAACTGATATAAACCTGAACTATTCTGGACAAATTGGAATATAGGAACATTTATTTATTTATTTAAAGAGACAGGGTCTTTCTCTATTGTACAGGCTGGAGTGCAGTGGTATAATCATATCTCACTGTAGCCTTGATCTCCTGGGCTCAAGGGATCTTCCTGCCTCAACCTTCTGAGTAGCTAGGATTTCAGGTATGCACCACCATGCCTGGCTAATTTCTAAAATGTTTTTAGAGACAGGATATTGCTGTGTTGCCCAGGCTGATCTCAAACTCCTAGGCTGAAGTGATCCTCCTGCCTCAGCCTCTTGAGTAGCTGGGATTATAGGTACGAGCCACTATGCACAGTCATACATATTAGTTTTTGTGAATAATAAATACCCCCCAGGATCCTCTGGATACTATACTCTCCAAATGCCACTCTTTGGACACAGGACCACATTGCCCAGTCAGCTACAGTGTGTTTCTGTATTGCTTTTCCTCAAGGTAAGTTTGAGGAAGAGATTCTATGAGACTTTCCTCACAAATCTGATTTATATAATGTGCTACTGAGTATGTTTCTATCTCCACCACTCAATTGGAATCTCTTAAAGTAAGGGTCCATGCTATTTGCCTTTGTATTCCTAGCACCTAGCATAATTCCTTGCTCTGAGAAAGTATGCTTGTATCAATCCAATAGGCTATATTATGCTGCAGTAACAAACTGTCCTCAAATGTTGGCGGTTTATGTGAATAAAGAGTTTTCTTGCCCAACCATATGTCTGCTGTTGGCCAGCTCGGCCTCTGCTCCACATCTTATTTATTCTGAGACCCAGACTGAGGGAAGAGTTTTTATGTAGAATGTTGCAGATCTCCTGGCAGAGTTTGGAAAAGGGACAATCCTGAGCATGGACTGACCCCTAAAGCTCCTTTCAGAAGAGGGAGTTACTTCCACTTGCATTCCATTTTCCAAGCAAATTACATGGCGAAGTCTGTGTCCTGTGAGGGAAGGAAATATGATTCTCTCTTAGGGAAGAAGAGAAAATATTTTTGAATAAGAGGACAAAATCTACCACAGAACCCAGTAAATGTGAGTAGAATTGAACTTAACATCATTATATTATTATTATTTAACTCTACATCCCAGACTTTTCTGCCACAAAAGTGGAGGTGGGGTAGGACAAGGTGACTGTGGCTGGTGGGAAGAACAGTCTTTTGTATTAATATTTGTAGAGCCTAGTGTGAATGCTTGTCTTTTGTTTTCTGTTCAGGCACACTTACACCTGGAAGAGAGGAGAAAAGTCTCTGTGCTGGTGTTTCCTTCCTCATCTCCAAGGATTATTCTCTTCCTTTCCCAGGGTGATGGTTAGGAAGAGAGGCCAGCTATCCCTGCTCTTGGGTTGTGTGATATGAACTCATGCAACACCTACACTTATTAAGCTGTTAGGCACTATATTGGAGGCCATGAAGGATGAAAAAATGTCAAGGTTCTTGCCTTCATGGAGCTTTCACTTTAGTAGAGGAGAAAGACATGTGTATCTAATTTTAACGAGATAGAAAGTATCAAGTACTCGCTGCTTGGAATTCCTGTATAACAGCCTATTTGGATCTCTCTGATTTCAAGTTCTGACCAGATACACCAGTAGAAGATGGAGCTCTGTGGTTATTACAATGATTCCTGCCTTCTCCAGGTAGCCATTCCCAAGTCAACAGAGGAAGTTCAAATTCATACCAGACTTGACTAACTCCACATTTCCCCTCCTATATTGTATACTTTAAATGTAATTGTGAAGCTATTGATTAAATTATCTAGCTAATATTTGGGTGTATCATGGCCTTTGTGATCCAATTCCCTGGAATACAAGTATATAAATACAATTGGATTTGTTCTTAGTGATCCTATATTAGAATGGAGAAATTGGATTTGTTCTTAGTGATCCTATATTAGAATGGTCATAGTTTACGAAAAACCATTTTTATCTAGAAGAGCTTATTAGACAAGACAATCATGAACAGGGAGTCCTTAGGATCCATCTCAAGTAGACCACAAGCATTCTTAGCTGTATCAATTTCCTATCACAGGGTATCTTATAGACCATGGAACTCCCTAACAGAGTGTCACTTAGTTTGTAGGTGAGTGAGTTTAACCACCAATACCTCACTTCATGGATTTGGAAATTTTGAGAATTTTCTAAGGTCTTCAGACACATCATTTAAAATTACCAGGCTTCCACAATACTTCCAAGCATACTTCTCAGCAAATTCTGGAGCTCTGATCCTTTAATTTTCTGATTCCATGTTGATATATTCTTGAATTCCTCCTTCTCTAGCTGCTAAAATACTAATTTTGGTCAGGTGTAGTGGCTCATGCCTGTAATCTCAGCACTTTGGGAGGCTGAGACAGGAGAATTGCTTGAGCCCAGAAGTTTGAGAACAGCCTAGGGAACATAGCAAAACCCGTCTCTACAAACAATTTCTATAAATTAGCCATATGTGGTGGCACATGCCTATAGTTCCAGCTACTCGGGAGGCTGAGGCAGGATGACTGCCAGAATCCAGGAAGTTGAGGCTATGGTGAGCTGTGATAATGCTACTGTACTCCAGCCTGGGCAAAAGAGTGAGACCCTGATTCGAAATAAATAAAATAAAGTAAAATAAAATATTAACTTGGCCAAATAAAGTGTTCCAGGACCAACTCTTGTTCATGAATTTTGAGATCCTCTGGTTAGAATTAATTTCTCTTTCTCTGGCAATCTCATGGCACTTTGATTAAGCATCTTTTTATCATACTAAGTGCCTTTATCATATTCTAGTCAAGCACATATAATAATTATCTTCATGTGTCATTTCCTCTGCTGTAAGGCAAACCACCCAAAGACAGAAGTTGTGTCTTTCTTCCCTGTGTCAAGGCCTAGCACTGTTCCAAGTATATATTCTACATTCTCCAAATGTTGGTGCAATTAAATGAAATAGAATTACATTTGAATTGATAGGGCCAGATCTGGGACAAAGCCTGAAAAACATTGTCTATTGACATAAAAAATAAACCAAAGAAATGTAGAGTATTGTAAACATTGCAGTTAAGATAGGAAAACATGTACTTTCCAAAGTTGGAAATATTTTCCTTTATTGTATTTTGTATGATATGATTAATATACATTATTAAGCATGAGTTAACTATGATATGTTTTTATAAGAAAATATTTTTCCTTATGAAAACAGTAAAACAGTGACTATGAAATATCACTTTCCATTTTTCTATGTTTATATCATCCTGAATAATACAGAGGTCACATTCATGATCTGTGTTAAAAAGTTGGCTTAAAAAAAACATCATAAGATTTTACATTTTAATTCAAATTTTATATACAGGCTTAATAGTACATATGCTGCTTCTCCAACCCCCAATTATTTTTTATTTTTAATTTAATTTATTTTTATTTTATTTTAAAGATGTGGGGTACAATTCAGAATTGGGTATAGAAGTAGACATCATACCCAATCCCAATTTTTAACCATCCTTATTTCGTGGGAGAATAGAGGTCCCAACCATGTAAAAATTTTGGCAGATGTTATAAGTGGACAAGGCTGAGGCCAACTCAACCTAGGGTGAGAAGAAGATTAAAGAGATCAATGCCAGCCCATAATACACTGTTGGCCTATGGGCCCTGGATAAATGTCTAAGAAAATGCAGTGCATCCTCTCCATGGTAGTTTCCTTGAGTAGATGCATGACTTGAGTCCAGGATTATACTGTGTAGTCAAGTGCATAATGTACTTTTCTTCATAAAGAATTTGTACAGACATTTGAAATCTATTATGTTCTTTGTAGTGTCATAAAGAACCATTATACAGTAGAAATGGATAAAGAAAATACTATTTGTTGACTACTGCCATGTACTAGGTAACGAGTTTTTAAATAATAATAATAATAATGATAGTAAAATAACAAATTATTATTTTAACAAATACTTATTCTGTCTACACATTGAGTCATTTAATCCTTTCAGCAAACCTCACAACGTATTCTTTCCATTTTACAGATGAATAAAGAAGCTTGGAAATTATAAGTTACCGCTTAAAGTCATACAGCCAGTTAGTGCCAGACCAAGGATTGTTTGGTTGCATGGTCATATCTTGTCTAAGTCTAGCTCAAGGAAAAAAAAAATTTTTAAATAAGATGTTTAGTTTGGAATACTTTTAGTTTTACAAAAAAATTGTGAAGATAGTACAGAATTTCCATATACCCAACATTCAGTTCCCTATTGTTAACATATTAAATTAGTACAGCTCACTGCTAAAATTAATAAATTAATATTGAAACATTATTAACTAAAGTCCATAGTTTGTTCATATTTCCTTAGTTTTTACTTAACGTCCTTTTCCTTTGTTCTTGAGTCCTATCCAGGATACCACATTACATTTAGTCATCATGTCTCTTTGGGTTCTTTTTGCTTGTGATAGTTTCTCAGATTTGCCTTGTTTTTGATTACCTTGACAGTTGTAAGGAGCACTGGTTAAATGTTTTGTAGAAGGTCCCTCCATTGAGGTTTGTCTGATGCTGTTCTCATAATTAGACTGGGGTTATATGTTTTGGGGAGGAGCATCACAGAGGCAAATTACTATAGTCACATCATATCAAAGTTACATAACATAAACATGACTTATCACTGTTGATGTTGACCTTGATCACCTGTCTGAGTTAGTATTTGTCAGGTTTCTCCACTATAAACTTATTAGAAAAAATTTTTGTTGTAATAATGCAGAAAAATCTCACACTAATGAATTATAGATGATTCCATAGGAATTGAAAATCATCAGGATGTCCTTGTCTCTGATAGTCTCTCCTTGGGACTATATGGTGTCTCATTTCCTTTACTTTGGGTGTTTTCTTCATTATCTTTTCTTATTTTTTACTAACTGGTGAGAGATTCCTGGCTCTAGCTTCACTCTATTTCCTGATCTCCTCATTCTCTCTGCTTTTGGATTTGACTGCCAACATCCCGCTTGACATTCCTCTCACCTTTTCCTGACCAAGGCCCTGAGTGCATGTGTCTCACTCTCTCCTAACTTCTTTTCTCCATCACTAACATCACTTTATCTCACCTACTGCTAGTCACTGTACCAATCACTTGTCCCTGAACTAATTTGATCCTTAAAACAACCCTGTGAGGAGACAGAATTATCTTCATTTTATATATGATGAAATTGGGGCTCAGAGAAAGGTAAGAAATTTTCCTAAGATTTTATATGACAGACTTAACCTTGAAGCCAGGTTTTCCAGACTCCAAAACCAATGCCATAAAGTTTAAGATCATGGCACCATTCTTGTTAACATTCTATATGGTTTCATCCAAAATACCCACTAGTCCTCAGAGATTAAGGAGTTTGCCTGTGGTTACTCAGCTACTAGGTGGAGCTGGGCCTGGACACTGGTTTTTCATGCTCATAAGTCTGCCACATCAACTTGCCTTCTAAAATACTACAACTTATAAATTAACCTGATGGATGCCATTGTTTTAGGCCTGTTTTGAAGAGGTGAAAAGAAAGACATAAAATCTATAATACGTTCCTATTCTGACTAAATCTGTTCAGATCCTGACTTTGGCACTCATTGGCATTCACCTTGAGCAAGTACTCTGTACATATCATCCCATACAGATAAGAGAGCTGTAGATCTTGGCCTTTGATTAAACTTTGTACTGAGAAGTTTGCAAGGCTAGCTGGATGAAAAGAACAGAGAGATAAAGAAACAGTTAAGAATACTGGACCTGCCACAGGTGGTGAATGTGCTGTTGTGTGAATCTTATGTGTATGTATATTTTGGTCTAAGATATATGTGTAAATGGTTGGGAGGCATGCAAATTTTGGGTGTTTCCTGATGCCTTGATGTCCTGGAATATTGGGGGATTGCAATGGCCTTGAAGTTGTAGAGACTAGCCCCATTTTATCTTGACTTTTCTCGGTATGGCAGTGGATATAGTAAAAACAAAGCAATAGTAGGGGGTGGAAAATGTTGGCATTTTGAACCAGGTGATACCAGGGAAGATAGAGACAACAATGAGTGGTTTCAAGATAATGAATGGGAAAGTGAAGGTGTGGAAGTTGTCAAAAATGATGAATGGGTATTAATGTCATTTGCTGAGACAAGAAACACAAGAAGAAGACCATATTTATTTTTTGTTTTTTTTTTTTTGAGTTGGAGTCTCACTCTGTCACCCAGACTGGAGTGCAGTGGCACACTCCTGGCCACCGCAGCCTCGACCTGCTGGGCTCCAGCGATCCTTCTGCCTCAGCCTTCCAAGTAGCTGGAACTACAGGCGCGCACTACCACACCCGGCTGATTTTTGATTTATTGTGGAGATGAGGTCTCGCCAACATGCCCAGGTGGGTCTTGAACCTGTGGGCTCAGGCAATTCACTCACCTCAGCCTCCCAAAGCATGGGATTACAGGCTGAGCCACTGAGCCTGGCTAGAAGACCATATTTGATTAGGGTTGGGGGAGCATCATGACTACGGATTCTTTAGACACTCAACCGGAGATTTCAAGTGTAAGCTATTGGATATATGGATGGAAAATCAGGGAGAAATCTGGACTAGAGACTTGTATTTGTGAGTCATTTGTATGCAGGTATACAGTATGGGTGTTGTCCACAGTTCCTAGGGAGATCATCGAGTGTAAAGACAAGGGGGCCTAATGGCTAGATAATGATTGATCTGCAAAGGAGAAAAAAAGGAATAAACTAATAAATAGGAGACAAGCTGAAAAAATCTAGTGATTAAAGAAATAAATTATAGACAAACATCATGGAGTTATTAATTAATTGAAAAATTAGTAAAAGTTTTTTTCTTTTGTGTACCAAACGACAACTAAAAACTGTCACTATAAAGACTATTAAATCCTCTCTCTCTCTGTGACTTTTCTGAGTTGAGTCAGGAACTGGTTGTATTGTCCATGTTAGCTGTTTTCATCCTGATTTCTTCTACTCTTTTATTTTGATCATTTCTCTGCTTCTTCACACTTCATACTAGTTGGAGACTAGGCAGGAATAAGGAAAGCAAGTTATAGCAGAAGCACTGGTTTTCTGGTTGCTCCTTAGTGCTGATAAATACTTAAAGGTATACAAATAAATTTCTAGGGAACTTCAGTGATGTTCAAAAGTCTCTATTTTTAATTTTTGTCACTGAATATCAGAAGTTGATATTATTTAAACTTGACTACAAAGGATCTAGCTTTGTAGCCTAGATACAAAGCGTGTAGATATTTACAATATCTAGTGAATATCTGATGGCTATTTATATATTCACTAAATACAGATATATATTTCCTATATATAGGGAGATACATTAGTCTTTACTTCAGGAAAAGGAAAAGAGGAAAAAGACATCATGATCAATCATGTAGTATTTCCAAGTCATTCAGGCAAATAAAATGCATCAAAAAGCAGTAAGAAGCTGATATTATGGAAGAGGCAATATGCAGTTGCCAATTATTTAAAATTTCAATGTCTTTTCATGTTCAGAATCACCTAAATATTTAGAATGAAATAAAAATGTGAAATTAACAATAGTATAGTGTAAAACCATGTCTTATTAACAAAAGTAGTTATTTTGCTTCTTCAAATGATTATTACCCTTCAAGAAGAAGAGACTTGATGTATTATGAATCCAATGTAATTTCACTGGGATGGGATAATGTACCCACTTAGATAAACTTAAAAAATGCTTTTATTTAGAGAGAAAGCAGGGCTCGATTTGTGAGCATTTCCTTTTATTATTGATAAACTACTTATATTTTAACCTATCCTGATGAATCTTGATTAAACCTTGTCTAGAATTATGGCTCTCAGACTTTCTATGGATATCTTTTGGTATGAAATGACATTATATAATAGAAAAGCTGGCAAGCATATGAGTTAAATAAAATATACTGTCTTGCCGTCCCGCACCAGAAACAGAGCCAGGTCTGGCATTAGCTGCCACGGAGATGGTAAAAACCTCTTTTGGGACTGATGGTCTACCAAACATTCTGTGTTCCAAAATATCTCCATACTCAATTCTCACCTTCAACTAGCTGTAGCATTTTACATTTTCCATTACTCACTCTGAATAAAAGCAGGAATGTAAAAATATTATCTTGGAGTGATAACATATAAAGCAATTTTTAAAAGATAAGGTATTTCATTACTTCTTGGGAATGAGACATTAGGACATGGGAAATTGCCAATTAAACACTCAGCACCATGTGAGCCATTCTGGATGACACAAAAATAGTATATTTGTTCCATATCCTCAGGCAACTTACCTTCTTATTATGAACTATATAAAACAGATAAAGACCTAAGCATTCATCTTAATATTGTGAATATATAGAAGAAAATTAAACTCAGTAAAATAATGTGTTCTAAACAAAGGGAAAAGTAATCAAAAGATATATTAGGTTTGAACCATGTATTTTAGTGACTTCTTGAAAAAAAAAGAAAGGAAACCATGTACTCTATGCAGGTACTTCAAATTTTCAACCAAAGGACCCATGGATTTACCTTTACTTGTGCTTAGCAACATTATTGTATATATATATTTCCTATAGATTACTCACCTATTTCTCACATTTTACTTATTTATATCCATAATTTATTTCCCTAAAAAGTCTACTGCTGGGTAGAATAAATTGTGGAACTTTGCTCAACTCAATGCTTGCCACATCTCAGAAAATTGTCCAACCAAGAATCTCGGTCAGTCTTGACCCCAACTGAAGTGTTAGGACTCTATGTGAGAGTTACTCTAATGTGCGGGCTTGCTTGTGCTTGAAATTATACTTTTTCCTGTGCTCTCAGAGAGTGGGAATTTGCTTCAGCCAGCCTAGTCCAGTTAGAGACTCTGAGAAATAAGGAATTTCTTTTTTCACTTTCCACCCTTCTCGCCCCAACCCCAAGCTCTGTCATCCGGTACTGCTAACCAGCAGTGCTTTGACTCATTATGCTGGTCCCACTTCCCCCTTGTGGGTCTTACTCTTATCTGCAAGACTGACTCCTAAATGTTCTGAACAGTGTCATTCTGGATAACTGTGGTGACCAACCAAAAGTCAGACAACCAGCCAGTCAGAACATATCAAGAACGCTTGAAGAAAAACAGTTAAAGAAACATTACTTGGATGGACGATAGAAGTTCAATATGTTTTGATTTGATTTGGCAAAGACAGTATGGTATTAAATTATCCCATCATCCATATTTATAGCCAAAAAGTTATTTTTTGTGGTAGCTAAATCTAAAATAAATCTGTAATATATAGACATCTTTAAGTAAAATCAGTTGCCTTATAATTTTTATTGGCTTCAATGAGAGGATAACATAAATAGTACTTTGTTTCTATCATAGCGCAGTTATTAAGGCAAAATAGTCAAACATTATATTAGTACCTCCTAATTCATATAATTGTTATTATATAAACCAGTTTCCTTTTTATAACCATTCAGGATGTCACTTGTGTGCTCATAAATCACTATATGTATCATTCAGGATTTAGCCATCATTTTATACTCACAAAATTTTAAGCAGCATCATTATTACCTCTCAAAGGAAGGCAAGAATTTGACTCCTGAGGAAAAACTCACACATTTGCCTTAATTTTAGAGTGAAATTTTATTGAGAACTTATTTTCATATTCAAAATAATTGATGAATATTCTTTTTAGTTAGAAGAGACACATAAAAATAAAAATTAAAAAAAAGAAAAGACACTGAACTGTATGTGTTCTTTCTTTAGGGATTAGGCATGTCTAACTTTATTCCTTGAATTAATTTAGAAGTGTCTGCCTGTTTTGGAAGGTCTATTGCCTTGAATTTGGGTAAACTGGTGATGTTCTCAGGCCATCTGTAATCAAATAGGTGGAGCAGATCATGTTGTTTGAAAAGTAACAGTCCTGTCATTCTTGCTCACAGTGCTTCACAGCTAAGACTACTGATTCTTTTCTCTTTATTTCCTGGACATCACTAGGAAAGGCAACTCATTTTAATGGAGTCAGGAACTCTGATTCTGTGATGTTGGGAAACCCATTTAACATATCTGGGGCTTAGTTCTCCCTCTGCAAAGTGAAAAGTAGAATATGTTCTTTGAGTTTCCTTTAAATTTTATAAAAATTGTAAAAAGCTGGTTAAGCTGACTTCTAATGCTTATTTATGAGGGTTATTTGAAACAGATGATAGGGGAAAAAGCAGCAAAACAGTGGAGGAAGAAAACCCCAAAAGTGGAGAATGTGTGGCCAGACCTGAGGGGTGGCTCAGCATGGCTAGCAGCCTGGCTCCTATTCCTCCCTCTGCTTCCGATAACTTTCCCCATGATACACTCAATGATCGCACACCGAGAGAAAATCTGGGTGTGGGTTGAAAAGGAAGGGGGTGAAGCTTACTGGTTGAGAGTGCCAAGCCTAGTCTGAAATTCATTAGTTCCTTGAGTGATAGTTAAAAAGATGGAACATTAGGTCAGAAGGGCAGTAGTTATGACAGGCAAAAATGCTTGCTAATCCAGGGTTCTCCAGTGAGGTCATTTGAGGATAAAATATACCAGACTAAAAAGAAAACCAAACAAACAAGTTTTAGCTAGATCATTTATATGGTCAGCATCTATCACACCCCTAAAACATATGCCTCTCCCTGAAAAGATGTTCAGATAATTTTTTTCTTCTCTTTTAAATTCATATCCTAACTACGTTTTCACTGTGTATGTGCTTATTTATTTATTTATTAATAAAATCACCAGGGACCTATGATAGTCCCAAATAAGTCCACCTGCTGGCTTAGACACATTTCCTTCATGACCCTAAGTCTCCTTTAGCTCTGTATTTGCTGCAGTTATGTCGTGGTGGTTCATCTTCATTTCAATGCCCCTCAACAAGAGAAGTCCCTCTAGGACATAAATTACAGCTTATTTATTATGTTTTACCAACACCAAAACTGTTCCTGGCTCAGCATAGGCCAGATGTGGTTCTAGGGGAGATGAAAAATGCAGATCCAAACTTGGATACTTATAGTCTGAAGGCAGAATTAGGAAGAAAAATGTATATATGTCAACATACTGCAATACATACTGTAGTTGATATGTGACACAGGGAGTAATAAGGAGTTCAAAATATTTCATTGTAAGGATTGGAAAATGAATGAGAGTGGTTGTAGAGTAGCTTGCTTTATAATCACTGAAATTAGACATTTTTCATCATCAGAAGGGAAGACATCACCAGAATGAGAAATGTCAAGTTAGAGGGTCAATTTTCTTACTTCCGAGGTGATGATGAGGTCCCATAGTTCTATGCATACACAACACGAGGTAAGTATTTAAAAAGTTGAACAACAGGCAATAGCCTACTTCTCTGCCACCCACTACATGTCTTATACCAGGGGTGCCAGAAAAATGAACATATTTTAAGAGATGCTATCTATTCATTACTCTTAGTTTGCCATAAGCAGAAGTCTCTGAATGCCGATGGTAACCACTTTGAGCACCTCTTGTAACTGCAGAAGTCGAATGTAACTTGTATTCATCTTTTGTTATTGGTATATATTGAGTATTGCAATGTTAATACTTTTTTTCCTCTCTTAAAGTGCAAATATATATACTTGGCACCCTCTGTACTTCAACTGGGAGAAGAGAAATGCTGGGTCCACCTCCAGCCTCTGTTCACACAGTCTGTTCTCTAAGTCTAGAATGCTTCCCTTCAGTTTTCTGTCTAATGATATCCTACACATCTGTGATAGATTAAAGATGGCTGCAAATCATTGCTACTCCTTTCATTGAGAGATGGGGTCTATATTCCTTCACTTTGAATCTGGTTAGGCTCTGTGACTGCTTAACCAATAGAAAATGACAAGCCCAGGTCTCAGAGACTTGTAGCTTCTACTTCCTATCACTTGGAAAGCTCACCCTGGAGGAAGTCAGCTGCCACCGAATAGATTTGGCTACCCAGAGACTGCCATGCTGGTGAGAAGGCCAAGGCATGTGGAGAAGCCCTGGAGAATGAGATGCTATGTGAAGAGAACGAGCCTGAGGATGACTGAGGTACTAGACAGACAAGTAAAGGATCATTTTGGAAGTGGATCCTTCAGCTTCAGCTGCCTCAATAGACACCACATGGATCAGAGATGAACCATCCGACTGAGCCCTTCCTGAATTTTTGACTAACATAATCAATAGCAAGATGAGATGAGTTGTTTTATGATAGTAAGTTTTGGTTTGTTACACAGAAATAAAACCCTGAAGCAATATCCTTCAAGATTTGACTTACTTGTTATTTCCCCCAGACTGTAATTGTCCTGTTTGGAGGGCAGAGTTAATCTTTGCCTAATCTTCTTCAAAGTCCCTCTGTCCAAAGCAATAACAGTAGCAGCCACCTTTTGTTAAATATCTCCTATGTGTCAGGCATAGCACTTGGTGTTTTACATACATTTTCTCACTATCTCAAAACATATCTGTAAAGCTGTTCTTGTTATACTGGTCAGGAAGTCGGGATTGAGAATTGCCCAAGGTTACCTAAGTGGTGAGTTGTGGAGCTGGGAGTTGAATCCAGTTCTGCCTGTCTCTTTCCACAATAGTGCACTGTGTTCATTCCAGTCACTGTTTCTGCTTGCGGATCTTTCTCCCTCACCACACTGTTCAAGGAGAGTTTGTGCTCACTGCAAAGCTTCCCAGCATTTTGCACAGTGTCTTGTGTTCAACAGATGTTCACTGAATAAGTATCCTGCAGAACAATTTCTAGAAAATCAAATACAAGGCCCTATTCATGTAGAAATAAAGCAGAGAATTGCTTTTCAATGAAAAAGGAATAAGTCTTAGGAGTCCTTTGAAGTTCAACTTTTGTAATCTCTACTTACTCTGTCCTGAGAATGTTAGCAATGGTAGCAATTGGGTGTTTGGCCAATGGCCTGGCCTATCTTTACCTGAATCTTGAACAGACAATACCTCAGCAGGTTGGCAGGGAACTAATATTGTTATCTGCAGTTACTGTGAGACAACATCTCTTTAATAAATGAGCTGATTCTTAAACAACAGTAAACTCAGTCACCTCTGTGGTGAGTGTATTCTTTTACTGTGAAAACTACAGGCATCAAGAATGCAGGGCAGATCCTCACTTCAAAGGAGACAGACAGATAAGCAGCATTAGATAATGCAGCACAAGCTAGATGGAGATAAGATGTCTCAGAGGCTGGACTTTCCAATTCGCTGGTGTTCTCATCTTTATTTATTATGGATAAGAATTTTCCCTGGATCCTCTCAATCTTGCTATTGTTGACATTGTACTTGGACACTTTATTGGGTGAACTCCATAAGCATTTGTCTACCAGGATGCAGTAAAGAACATTTAAGAGAAAACAGCACAGCCTGAATCCTTTTGTGAAAGCAGAGCTGATGTAAGGAATTTCCAAGTACAGCAAGTAAAATAAAATGCCAGTTT
The DNA here is from genome assembly GCF_000164805.1 of Carlito syrichta. NCBI lineage: Eukaryota > Metazoa > Chordata > Mammalia > Primates > Tarsiidae > Carlito > Carlito syrichta. The sequence goes on along the minus strand of NW_007251203.1, from coordinate 783,412 downwards.
ATAGCTTCTCAGATGATCTGAGATAACTTACAAAATGTCCTTTCCTCAAGAATGTTTACGTGGAAGAATAGCTGCAATAAGGAAGAAGAAACTGTCTAAAAGAGAGATTAGGTTTTGGGGTGTTACTTGGTATATTGTATGGGTACCCCTCAGTGTACAAGTAGAGACATGTGAATCATTTGGAGAAGGGCAGAGATTTCATTAATTTTATCCTATATTGAAAGAAAGAAATGAATTTCCATTGTAGGCCATTACATTTATTTGTGTATTTGATATGTAATTCCAGAACTTTGGGAGGCCAAGGCAGGAGGATTGCTTGAGCCCAGGAGCTTGAGACCAGTTTGGGCAACATAGTGAGACTCATCTCTATTAAAAAAAAAAAAATAGCCAGGTATGGTGGCATGTGCTTTGTGGTCCCAGTTACTCCCAGGTACTCAGGAGGCTGAGCTGAGGCAGAAGGATCGCCTGAGCCTAGGAGTTCGAGGCTGCAGTGAGCCATGATCATGCCACTAAACTCCAGCCTGGGCAATAGAGTGAGATCCCAACTTGGGGGTCGAGCGGCTATTATGTTTTGGGTTTTCTGATGTGCAGACACTCTTTTGCTGGCTGTCTGAGGGCTTGTATTCATGTCTGTAACATGTCAGTATTGTCTGCTGTCTGAGGAATGTGTTTGAAACTCAAGGGGAAAATATGGATCATCCACTGCTTGTATTATATTTCTTTCTTTGCATGTCTGTCATTTTCGTTGGAACAGTCAGTGAAATTAGGTCAGTTATGGTTTTAGTTAGCAATGCAGCTCTTGTGTTGTACACAAATCATATGATGTTTCTAATTATCTCTGCTTTTTAACATTGATCTGAAACCAAATCCTTAACTATGCATGGCTTAGAGGTGTTTCCCTCTCCCCCTCTCCTTTTGTTTTGACTTCCCTCTGGGACCAGAATGAAGCTTAATCTTGCAATAGCGGGATATAATATATTTTGGGTTTATAGGCGGCTTAAAAGTTCAGGGTTAAGAGGGAAAGAAAAGATAATTACTGGATATACAGTTGAAGTGGAAATTTTTGGAGTAATTAATTGGGTGATCCACTACTCTTCTTCTAAGAGTTACTTATCTTTGAACTTTATAGTTACTCAGTCAGAGGTTTGGAAATTTCAGTGGTCTGCCTTAGGCCAAGCGCTCTTGATTTTCTGACTCTTGAGCTGTATTCAGTTTCCAAGTAGGGAAACCATTAGAAAGGATTTCCTAGGGTCTCAAAATTTGAGCCGCTTTGTGGTGGACAGAGGGAGGAGAACCTGGAACACGTAACATTATGTGTAAGGAGAGATTGGACAGCTTTGATTTTTATTTTAATTGAGTACCAATGGCACAAAAAAGAAAGGTTTTACAAAGCACTTCTCTTTTGGCCATTAAAAGAAACATGGTTCTCCTCAGTAATCTGTATCAGATGCCAGGTCAACCCAACTGTACAGATGTGACTCAAGGCAGGGGCTGAATGACTTCTGAACGCTTTCAGATCTGTAGCTCTGTGAGGAGACTGGAAAACCTTCAGTGTCACTCTCAGTGGTCCTTTGAGATCAGTTCTTGGCAATATTCTTGTTAAGAGTATTAGCATAGAAGATTCTTGGAAGCCCAGGCTGAGAGAAGCTGCTCAGGAGGAAAATAGGCAATTTAATTTATAACCCACCTACTTTTCCCCTTCTTCTTCACAAGCATATTTATTTAATACTTAGTAGAGGTTGGGAGTGATAATAAGCTATAGGGATTAGCTAATAGGAGATGGCTCTTGCTCTCAAGGAACTCACAATCTAGTAAAGGAAACATACATGTGAACAAATTATTATGATGCAGTCTGACAAAGATATTGTCATTAACTTAGTTATTCAAAAGAGTTTTTAGAGCTTTTTGTTTGCCAGGAATTCTTCTAGGAGCTGGGCATGAATTAGTGAACAAAACAGATAAGAATTCTTGCCTTTGTAGAATATATATTCTGGTGGGGAGAGGGGAAATATATAAACAAATGTACTATTGTTCTCCTAAATGACAAGTGTTATGGGGAAAATTTTAGCAGGATATGGGGATTAGATGAGCCAGTCAACAGTTTAACTGGGCCTTCAACACTTCCTGGAAATGTTCTTCATATTTCCTGGTAATATGGTATCACGACTAGAATTGTTGGGTTAGAATGCCCTGTGCCAGGCACTGTTTTATCTTCTGTGCATGTATTATCTCATTTAATTTTCCTATGATGTAGATTATTTATGATTTTATTACAGATGAGGAAACTGAGGCGTAGAAACTAACTTGCTCCAAAACATGCATCTAGTTTGTGTGGGATCATGTGGTCTAATTCTAGAAATTGTCCTCTCTTTCTTTCTTTATTTCCCATTTTTCACAATTGTTATTTCTGATCTTGACTATTCAACCCAACTTCCTACCACTCAATATCCTTTCTTTTTTTTTTTTTTTTTTGCCATACATGAAGCTGCTTTCTACACCAGGAGTCCCCAATCCTCAGGCTGTGGACCAGTACCCTTCAGTGGCCTTCAGTGGCCTATTAAGAACCAGGTGGCGGCCGGGCTCGGTTGCTCAGCCTGTAATCCCTCACTTTGGGAGGCCGAGGTGAGTGAATTGCCTGAGCCCGCGCGTTCGAGACCTGCCTGGACAACTTGGCAAGACCTCATCTCTACAATAAATCAAAAATTAGCCGGGTGTGGTAGCGCGCGCCTTTAGTTCCAGATACTTGGAAGGCTGAGGCGGAAGGATCGCCGGAGCCCAGGAGGTCGAAGCTGCGGTGGCCGGGAGCGTGCCACTGCACTCCAGTCTGGCGACAGAATGAGACTCCGACTCAAAAAAAAAAAGAACCAGGTAGCATAGCAGGAGGTGAGTGGCAGGCCAGCGTCAGATCAGCGGTGGCATTAGATTTTCAAAGGAGCATGAAACCTGTTGTGAACTGTGCATGCAAAGTATCTAGACTGGGCTCTCCTTATGATAATCTAATGCCTAATGATCTGAGGTGGAACTGAGGTAGTGACTAGCAGTGAGGTTTGACTGCATATCCCCTTGCCCCCCACTCTTCCCCTCTGTCTGTAGAAAAATTGCCTTCCACCAAACCAGTCCCTGATGCCAAAAAGGTTGGGGACCGCTGTTCCACACCACGGAGGCTGCCAGGCAGAGATACTCTCATACTCTCAACAAACAACTTTACCTTCCATCTTTCCGAGTATCAATGTTTCTCTTCCTGATTATGATTACTCTTTTTCACCTGTGCCATGGACCCCAGCTCATTCCACCTCGAGAGGGATTTTCTTCTTAAGTTACTTCTTCATAGGAAATGAATAGGTAAGCTACAGAAAAAGGGTAATTATTTCAGGAGAGCAATTGAGATCTGACTACCTGTTTAACAGATGCTTAGCACTCTCAAATGGGGCATATATCTGAGTTCTCTGAGTCCTCTCTCATGCATGCAACACATTCTGTGACCGACCTCATGGGCTTTCATTTGGCAATTGCTTGAAGAAGCTACCCTAATTATCAGCCTCCACCTTTACAGCCAAACATCTAAAAAAATATCATTCTAGCCTTGAAGTTTACTCTTTTCACCATTACTTTCTTTTCAAACTTTTTGTATTTGGTTTCTCCTACACCTTTTTTTTTTTTTTTTTTTGACTTGGAGTCTCATTCTGTTGCTCAGACTGGAGTGCAGTGGCTGCTCCTGGCCACCGCAGCCTCGACCTGCTGGGCTCCGGCGATCCTTCCACCTCAGCCTACCAAGTAGTAGCTGGAACTACAGGCGCGCGCTACCACGCCTGGGTAATTTGATTTATTGTAGCAATGAGGTCTCGCTGCCCAGGCAGTTCTCGAACCCGTGGGCTCAGGCAATCCACTCACCTCAGCCTCCCAAAGGCGTGGGATTACAGGCTGAACCACCAAGCCCGGCTTCTCCTACACCTTTACTGAAACCACTCTTGCATAGGTCACCAATAATCTTCTTATTGCAAGAAGTTCAGCCAATTTCAGGTGATATTTAACAAAGTAAGAACATTAACACATATGAAATTCTTATTGTTAGGAAGTGTGTAGTATAAGGATGTCTGGTACTAAGTAGGGTTATTAGGCCCAAAAAAGTCTACTCTGCTCATGTCACTGAAGTAGGATTTTTCTCATCATCTTTAGCTTCGCAATACGGAGAAGTCCTGCAAAAGTTGTCTTTATTGGAGTACAGAACCCAATTTGCTTCCATGTGGCATGTATATTCTTGAGAAAATTATTTATCACTTGCCCTATACAATGGGTCGGGGCAATATGTAAAAGCTCTTCTCAACATAGAACCATGGGGATAATTGGTTTTGTGGACATAGGGGTCACAACTGGTTGTGTGAACATGAGTATTTACTCATTAATGCATCAAAGGCTTCTGTGTTTTCATGCATCTGCAACCCTGAAAGGAATGCTGTTTACTGGTTGTCCTGTGCTCATGAGCATCTGCAATGGGGACTTGATGTTTTCAATGATGATTACAACTAAGTTTCTGTTTATTAGCAAAGATGCCAGAGCCCCAGCCAGAAGCATAGGTTGAGAGTTATGAGAGAGTTATAGGGAGAGAGTTGAGGGACATGGTGCTCATGGCATAGGACTTGGTGATGTCTCTTATACTGGCAGCTTACTTAGTAACATACCTCAAAACTTTCAGATGGTTTCATTAAAAAAGTCCGGATTTTCACCATCCTAATAATCCCACCATTTTGCATACATTTAACTCTACTGTATAGACCTTGTTTATAAGGTGACTCCTCTGTATTCATGAAGTGAACATCTCAGTTCTTCTAGTGAGCACATCACCCAGTCATTGAGAGAATGGTTTTCTGGCACAATAATTTTGGAGTTTGATGGTTATTAGTATGTTAATAAAAGATGACCAATGTCATTGTGATGCATTTTAGCTTTATTTTTTTTTTGAGTTGGAGTCTTACTCTTATCACCCAGGCGAGTATGGTGGCATGCTTGTGGCTACCGCAGCGTCGACCTGCTGGGCTTAGGTGATCCTTCTGCCTCAGTCTTGCATTTTAACATTTGAAAAATATTCCAAAATCTTTAGATCATGAAGACATGGTTCCAAGAATCAAAAGAAGCTTCAAGTCTGACATCTTTTTCAGTTTTCTGACTTAATATGGGCACAGTGTCCAGAATTTGTTCTCAGCTTTAAAATCTCAAAAGCTCATTTTTTTCTCCTATGTTTGTCAGGTTTTCAGAGAATCACCTTCATGGTTGCTAAATTCACAGGAGATTGATATATAAAGTGACTGCCCCTGATGTAGTGTAAATGGGAAAAAACATTTTTAGTTTCTTTTTTCTAGGCAGACCATTCTTTTTTGATTAATCAATGCTTTCTTATGACAGGTCACAATGCAGTGTCTAAATTTCCTCTTTTAAATTATACAATTACCTTAGTTACTGAGATTTGTCTTGGGTACTTCCAAACCTAAATATTTGTCGCTATACATTTGTCAATAATTTCTAGGACAACTTTAACATATTTTTCTTTTCCTTCTTACACACAAAATTTAAATCATGCTATTAAAATACATATCATTTTATAATTAAAAGTTAACATGAAAAAATGTAGATATGAGAAAAGTCAAACTGAGAAGAAAGCTAATATAACATAGATGTCTAGATAGCAAGGTATTATCACTTACCACAGTTGGGCTGAAAATTTGACCTGAATTTTCTGGTGGTCAAGATAAGAAGGTGAACATGGGTAGTCACATCTTTCTTAGTGTTCACAAATAATAAAAATAATCACTTACCATGAAATATATACCAAATGATAAATACTAAGTGGTTTGCAAATACATATTCCATATACTCCCATGATCCTCACGCTTACCCCTCAACAACTTTTATTTTGCAGATGAGAAGAAAGAGAAGTCAAGTCGTTTGTCCAGTAATGAGTAGCTAATAAATGGTGGAGTTGGGTTTTGAACCCAGGCAACCTGACCCCAGGTTCTTAGTCTTTTGCTACTATACTAGCTTGTTTCTAAAGGAGCTCATCTCTGTTCCAGAAAGAAAGAAAAGCTTTTTCAAGTGTTTAGTTCTGTTTTTCAATGTGAAACATTATATAAAGAACCCTGAAAGCTGTAGCAGATCAAGTTGTTAACAATCCTTCTTTGCTGAAAGTTAAGGATTTAACTTACAAATGCAAGTCAGTAGATATAACCCTTCAGGAAACAGAGACAATATGGCCTACATTTGGCTAATTGTATCCATGTATGAGTCTTTGTCAGTTTCACTAGCTGTTTCCATGTTTGTGAAATACCTTAATATTCTTATGTACAATACAAAATGTAAGCCATGTGTGCATGTGTGCATGTGCTGTAATGCTATGAGGAGAAGGAGGAAGGGAGAAGGAAGGAAGGCAGGCTGATTCTTCACAGATATGCACATGATTGTAAGGAAATTAAATGACTAAGGTCTCAATAGGAGACTTAAAAGCTGAAAAGTTTTGTTGGTAGTAGTCAAAACTTTAGCCTGGAGACATGAAATAAAAATGTGGATCTTAATAACGCTTTGTTATATGACTTATTTGATGTTATGCTGAAAAGTATTTGAACCATGACAAATGGTATATGATCTGACTCAAAGAATTTTGTCCTTATAATTTTTCAGGATTGCAATAAAATTCACTGAACGTGGAGAAACACACACTGCAGCTTGCATGTCAGTTGCTTAGGATTTAGAAAGTTTTAGGCCTGTTCACACTTAGTTAGCCCACAGGTGGCTTGCATACATGTGAAACAATTTACAATGAAGTTCACATTATATGGCTTGAATCATCATCATCATCATCAACAACAACAAAAACTGGCATCAGGAGACTTTATACTGCTTGTTTGGGGCCCCACTGTCCAATCTTCCGTATAATTATATATTCAATTAATAGTAGGCTTCTACTTCAGTCATTAGTCAAAATGGTTACAGTTTTGATTTATTGATGGGGGGGTTGTTTCAGTTCAGGAGAGGCTTATTATTCCATCCTCACTGTGTGCATATCTGATATATAAAAGAAGATAAAAGACCTGGGGCATATGAAATCTTTGGCAGAAGGGGCTGGCACAGGTGCAGGTTGTTGACTGTAGGGGATATTTTAAGCTGAAAATATATGAGGCAGAGGCAAGGACGTTGCTGTGCTTAATTTTTTAATGCATGGATTTTATTTAGGCTGTGGTTTTGTGACTGAATTTAAATGTGGGAGGACCTTGTGGGTGTGTGTGTATTCTACATGAAAAAAATTGTTGGATGATGCCGTGAAAATTTTATTTCTTCAATCAGGAACATAACAATTCACATGGTCCTAAGCCACAAACATTACCTCATCAATGGCACCATGGAAATGTATCAACAAAATTAGACCTACTCAAATCGTGTTTTAGAATAACAGCTGCTGGTGCTCTGGCTTAAGAAGCAGGTGTGAGACCACCTACGGCACCAGCTCAGAATGCTTCCTGTCAATATGAAAATGGGCATGGGCTTTCCCTGAGGTGCCAAATAACGCAGCAGATAGCATAGCAACATAAAGATAAAATGTTAATATGGTTGACTTTGCAAGTACATACGCTAGTGCCAGAGCAACAACAGCAACAAAAAATTATAAAACAAGTACCCAAAGTACATAGCCTGCAGCTAATAGACCAGGGCCTGTTTCTGAACAATATTTAGATTTTTCTGTTTATGGATTACCAGGCTATGAATATCCCTGTGGATGGAAGTGGGGAGGGGTGAGTTAGTTTAATCTATTGTAGGACAGCACTTTTCACGTGTTTTTACAAGAAAGAACATGTAATATAAACTGTATGTGTATGTGCTCCAGGGGGGACTGATTAAGAGTGGAAAACTGAGAGGGCCATCAAACATGGAGGGGGCTCCTCAGTCAGGGGGTCCAAGGTTTTATTGCCTGAGAACTTATAACTCATTGCCAACAGGAAAATGGGGTCCACCCTACCTGCTCAAAGGAAAGCTACAAAAGCAAAGGGCAAATGGAGAAATAATTAGGAAATCTTTGTCCCAAATATAAGACCAGCATAAGTGCTCTCTGCCATCTTTCATGGGATGGCACCTTGTCTTTTCCACTTCTGAGAGACAGGCAACATCAAATCCACACCGCCGGAAAAAACATTTTGTACATCCTTGCAAAATCTTAAAAATTTGGCTCAAATTTGTTTATGCCCAACTCTATCTGGAAGATTTTTAAAAAAATCACTGCATGCAATAGCAATGTATCTTAAAGTTCTTGTTGATCTTATAGTTTATTAAAGGCCTAAGGTTTTATGGTACAACTGAGTGCGGGCCAGGATTCAGTGTTGGAGAAAGGAGCGAGCTGGCTGACTGCTGCAGGAAGCTAGAGGCAGAGGGGTAGAAAGAAATCATCTTGCCTTTAAAAATTTTATCTGATGTCAAAGGGTTATCTGAACTTGAGAGGGCCACATATGCTCTGAGTAAGATTGTCTATGCAATGAATAGCATAGTATGTGGGGAACCAGGAGGGTTTTTATTCTGTGCTTCTAAGGCATTTTTTTTCATACACTGCAATTTATTTTCTGTGAAATTGATATCTGGTGAATAAAATGCAATAATTCAGTACTAAGGTAGCAACAATTACACTGATTAAAATTGACTCCCATTACATTTATTCTCTTTGGAAATCCAACATCCTCAGATAAAGAACAGAATCAAGCAAGGTAGGTGTCTAAACTGTTTTTTTGTTTAACCTAGGCTCTTATGTTTGGACTTCATGAGACCTGGTATGGGATAGATTGTTGCAATTGAACAGTAAAAAGTAAAGGAATGTCCTAAGGTCCTCTTTATAGGAAAGACTTCATAATGGCTCAATAACACATAAATTTTATCACTCTGTATAAGCAGTTGAAGTGATGTCTTCAATGAATATATTTTTTAAATTAATAAATTTCGTTTTCTAGCACAGTTTTAGTTTCACAGCCAAATTGAGTGGAAGATACAAAGATTTTTCGATGTACCCCGTAACCCCTCCCCCCATTGCATAGCCTCTCATATCATCAATATCATCCCCATCCCAGTGTTACATTTGTTATAACTGATGAACCTACATTGACACATAATTATCAACCAAAGTCCATAGTTTACATTAATCTTTACTCTTGGTGTTGTACATTCTGTGGATTTTGACAAATGTGTAATGACATCTATCCACTATTATAGTAACATACAGAGTAGTTTCACTGGCCTAAAAATTATATCTGTGCCCTATCTATTTATCCCTCCCTCCCCTACTCCGTGGCAGCAATAGATCTTTGTACCCCATAGTCTAGAATGTCCCACAATTGGAATCATACAATATTTAGCCTTTTCCAGATTATCTTCTTTCACTTGGTGATACTCTTAAGTTGCTACTGTGTCTTACCATGGCTTGATAGCTCATTTCTTTTTAGTGTGGAATAATCTTCTATTGTCTGGATACAAGTATTTAATTTTAAGTTAAGGATTCTGATGAAGTGGAAGAAATGGAAAGATGGTTTGTGCCATACAGAGCAGAAAATGGGCTAAACAAACAGTTTTCTGGACCAGCAACAGCTGAAGGAATGAGACTGCACCATCATTCTTTTTGTTTTTGAGTTGGAGTCTCACTGTTGCCCAGACTGGAGTGCAGTGACCGCTCCTGGCCACTGCAGCCTCAACCTGCTGGGCTCTGGCGATCCTTCTGCCTCAGCCTTCCAAGTAGCTGCACCATCATTCTTGAAAGAACAGAGTTGGTTTTTCTATTATGGAGTACTCCCTCCATTCTGAGAGTTTCCTCATTGTCACAAGGGAATCCCATTTGACTGAATTCTCTAAATGTTGAACTGTACAGTATTTGTTAGTGATGACAGAGCTTCCTGTTTCACCACAACATACTGAATTATCTGTACCCCAGGACTGGATTTTAGTGGAGAGAGAACTTCCCATTCTAAGGAAATTTCCAGATGTCAGGCCCCATCATGTGAGAAATTTTCATTTCATTAATGTGATATCATACTCTAGAGTTCTGGGTTCTGTCTTATCACATTTTTGCTGCTTTGATTTTCTTGTTAAACTTATAAAGAAACACTTATCTTCTTTAAATTTAATAGTAAGAAAAGGAAAAAAGTTTCACATAAAAAGCAAAGCAGGTGCAGCGGAGATGTTTAAAATTGGTATGAGGAAGTTAAGTTTTGGGGCTATTAAAAGAATCAATTAATTATATAACCACGGTGTATAATAAAGGTGATTTAAAAAGCTGGTTACTACTTTTTTAATCCTGTCGGATTTAGGAGAGTTCACTTTAAACATGTTCCAGTTTAATGCTGAACTTATGAGGAGACACATGGGTTTGCAGTTTGTTAATGATGTGTTGTTAGCAGTTAGCTGAGTACTGACATGGAAGAGCTGGTGCTGCTGACTCAACACAATAAACATTTGACTCATCATGACAGAGCCTCTTTTCATGATGAAGGACACCACCTGCCAGAATGAAAGCAAAAGATTGATTTACAGCCCCCAAAGCATTAACACCAACGGATTCTGGATTCTCTCAAATTGCCTGCCGCTTTTACAATGCTAGAAAGAGCATGATCTTTTACTGTCCTATGATCTTCAGTGCCAGAATGCTTTCACCATGACATTTGACTCAATGCTCCCTTTCCAAATTCTTAGCCTACCAGTGTGACTTCTTTTTGGTTTGAGCCAAAGAAGATGTTTTATTTCAACATTGATTTCTATTAGACATTGTAACCAGGGCATGTAGAAATTCTCAGAATAGATCCTGTAAAAATATTATCTGTACAAACATGAAGAGAATCAAGGGTCAACAAACACTCACAGCGGATTAAAAGACAGATTAAGCCCTACCTGTATACCAGATACTGAGTTGGGTGAATAAAACACAATCCCCAAGCTCAAGGAGTTGACAGTTGAGTGTAGTAGAGAGTCACATAAACAAATGCTTGCAGTACAGCCTGATATGGCAACAGTATAAATATAAACACCAGAATAATTAACTTTGTGGGGAACCAATGTGGCACGTGTGTCATGAAAGGCTTTACTGAGTTCATTCAGTGAGCAAGGACATGAGGAAGTGGGAAAGGGCATTGTATGCAGAAAGAATTACATGTCCAAGGCACAGAAATATGGCATGTTTTAGTAATTAGAAATTTATTATTACCATAATATAAAGATGAGAGAATGAGTGTAGGGTAGTTCAGTGACTGGAGGTCCAAAAAGAAGCCCCATCAGGAGACAGTTCTTATGTCATTGTTAAGGAGCTTGTTTGTTTAGCTTGAAAGACACTGGGGGAGATATTAAGTGATTTTAAGGGACTTGGTTGCCCTTGTATTTTAGATAGATATTTGTGAGTACGAGGGCAGGTGATTTAGAAAAGGACAAGATGGGATAGAGGGGAGGAATCTGGTTGGTTCCCAGCTTTCTGTCATGAGGAAACAGTTACTACCACACTGAAGCCACAAGACAGGTAGAGAATACCTGGGAGGAGGCAGAATTTGTGAGTGTGTGTGGTGGGGTATTAATTGGAGTACTGTTTTGAATGAAGAATCCAAAGCTGAGCACTATGAATTTGGAGTGTCTGTGGGACAGCAGGTGGAGGGTCTAGCAGATGGTGGTCTGTAAGCATCTGGAGTCGTTGGTCAGATTGGCATACTTCATAGGGTCTCTCAGATCTAGGCATTTTGGTCTCTGAAAAAAGACACCCTAAAAATTATGTATTGATGCTACTTGTCAAAAGTTTGACTTGGTAGAATTCTAATTTTTTAAGGTCTCTGATATTCTAAACAATACCCTAAATTTCCAATTCAGTGTTTTGAGTGCTTATGGGTAAGTAAAAAATCTATTCTTAGCCTTGTTCTTTACCTTTTCTTCCTGCAGTGGAGAGTATTGCTCAGACTTTGAACCAAAAAGAGATACGTACCCTGTCTAATATTCCAACTTCATCTTATGCCTCTTTTTTTTAATCTCTCTCTCATCATACTCTAGTCACTGTGATAAATGCAACTCCTGCCCTGTTTTATCTACCCCTCAAGGCAACTCTCTGGAAAAGGTGCTTCTTAGCTCCGTTCCAAAGATGAGCAAATGGGCCGAGGTCAGTTAAGTGATTTGTCCACTAACAAACAGAGCTGGAGTTTGAACCTGAGTGATTCTAATGCCTATGTTCTTAACCACTAACTTATAATGACACATATGTCTCATGATATTAAGTAGGTTAAAGCAATTTTTGCTGTATTCAATAGTATTCATTTAACATTCCATGGAGTTGGAGAAATGAACAAAGGAAGACAACACAAAATAACCTCAGCACTTCTCTTCACCTTACTTATATTACAAGGGTCTATATAAGATACTTGAAAAAAATTTCATCATTTAGACTGGTCCAAGATAATACATCTACTTATAAAAAAAAGATAAACCTTCATTTTGTAGCCTTTTAGCTGTAAATATCTCTGATCGCCAGTCTTATTGTGGGGATTCAGAGAGAAGTAGTGGATTGTATTCATGAGCTTGGTGGCCTGGAAGCCCAGAGTCTGGTTTGGCTCTAGCTCTGTGTGCCATTAAGCAAGTCACTTCACCTTTCTGGTTGAAGAATGAAGGTGTGTACAGCCACCTGTAACTGTCCCACAGCAGTCCCTGAGGAAACTCCATAGAACATAGCTTGAAAACCATTGACATGAATAATCTCTGATAGTGATTTAAATATTACCAAAATTGGGCCTTAATGAAAGCTGGGATGATATTTTATTTCCTAATAACTTTGTGTGATTGATGTACAATATATTTAAGATGTACAATTTGATGAGTTTTTGTTATATGTATATATCCATGAAAGCATCATCAAGATAATGAACATGTTCATCACCCTCCAAACTTTCTTGTGACATTCCCCACCCTTGGGATGTTAGCAAGGCAACCATAGACCTGTTTTTGCCATCACAGATTAGTTTGCACTTTTGAGAGTTCTAAATAAATCGAATCATATAGTACATACACTTTTTATGTCTTGCTTCTTTCACTCAGCATAATTATTATGTGATTCATCCATGTTTTAGCATTTATCAGTCATTTCTTCCTTTTTATTACCAAGTGGTATTCCATTGTACAGATATATTGCAGTTTATCTGCTCATTTGTTAGTGGGCATTTTGGATGTTTCTCGATTTTGGCTATTAAAATAAAGTTGTTATATACATTCATGTGCAAGTCTTTGGATAGGTATATGTTTTCTTTTCTCTTAGGTAAATATATAGGAATCGCATGACTGAGTCATATGGTTGGTGTAAGATTAGCTTTATGAAACTTCCAAACTCTTCTTCCAAAGTGATTGTACAATTTTACATTCCTACTGGCAATGCGTGAGAGTTACAGTTCCTCTGTATCCTTTCCAGCACTTACTATGGTCAGTCTTGTTAATTTAGTCATTCTGCCAGATTTATACTACTATTTCATTATGACTTTAGATTGCATTTCTCCAATGAAAAACAATGTAAACAACTTTTCATGAGCTTAGTTGCTCTCTATACAACTTCTCTGGTAAAGTATCTGCTTAAATAATGCCTATTTTAAAAAAATTGGTTGCTTTCTTATTATTAAATTTTGAATGTTATTTATGTTTTTTCATACAAGTCCCTTGTCAGGCATATGATTTGCAAATATTTTCTCTGGACCTGTGATTTGCTTGTCTTTTCATTCCTTTAACAGTGTCTTTCAAAGAATAGAAGTTTTAAATTTTGATGAAGTTGAATTTATCATTTTTTATGGAGATACTTTTGATGTTATATTTAATGTATGCACTTAATGCTCTGAAATTCCATGTAAATACTGCTTCAGTGGCATCCCACAAATATAATATATTATGACCTCATCTTCATTCAGTTGAAAATGGTTTCTAATTTACCTTTTGATTTCTTTATGGCTAATGGGTTATTTAGAAATTTGTTATTTAATTTCCTTATAGTTGGGGATTTCTCATGTAATTTTTTGCTATTGATTTCTAATTTAATCCACTGTGGTCAGAGAATATATTCTGAATGAATTAAAACCTCTAAAGTTTATTGATACTTGTTTTATGGTCCATAATATGGTCTATCTTGGAAAATGCTCCTGTTTGCTTGAAAATAGTGATATTCTGCTGTTGTTGGCTTAAGTGTCCTATAAATAACAATTAGGTCAAGTTTACTAATAGTGTTAAGTCTTTTATAACATTGCTGATTTTCTGTCTGCTTGTTTTTAATCAATTATTGAGAAATATGTATTGAAATCCCCCTAATCATGAATTAGTCTATTTCTCTTTGTAGTTCTACCAGTTTTTACTTCATGGTGAAGCTCTGTTATTGATGCACACATAAATGTTTATGTACCTCTTGATGAATTGATGCATTTATTACTATGAAACAACGTCTTTATCCCTGGTAATACTCTTTGCTGTGAAATCTGCTTTGTCGTTATTAATATAACCATTCTAGCTGTCTTTTGATTTGTGTCCGTGTTTTTCAGATCTTTACTCTTAACATGTCTGTCTTTATAATTAAAGTGTACTTCCTGTAGGCATACAAAAATAAGTCTTTTAAAAAACAATCTAATCTGAGAGTCTACAATCTTAAATTGGGGTGTTTAGACCATTTACATTTAATGTGATTATTGATATAATTAGATTTAAATCTATCTTCTGGTCTCATCTATTTTCCTTTCTTATTTTGAATAAATTAAATATTTTAAAATATTTTATTTTAACTCATTTACTGATTTGTTAGCTATAACTTACTGTTTTCTTATTTCAGTGATTTTTAAACCACTTACTTCTATGGTTCATAAACCAGTTTATGAACCATAGAAGACCCTTTTAATAGTTTACTTCCATTTTTCACTTTCAACCTTTGTGCTATTGTTATCAGATATTTTATTTGTATGTATTTTACATTATTATTATTTGAAGTTAAAATATTTTAAAAATCATATATTTATCATGTATTTACCATATATAACATTCTTTATTCCTTTGTATAGATCTATATCTCTATCTGTTATCATTTTCCTTGTGCCAAAAGAACTTTCTTTAACATTTCTTGTAGTTTAGGTTGGCAGTTGATAGCCTTTCAACTTTTATATGTCTGAACAAGTGTTTTCTTCACCTGTGTTTTAAAAAGATATTTTCGCAGAATTACAAATGGGCAGTTTTTTCTTTCAGTATTTTATGATGTTTCTATACTCTTTTCTCACTATTATCTGTGCATTATTTCTGATAAAAAATCCGCTGTCATCCTTACCATTTTTCCTTCTTATGTAACTCTTTCTTTGGGTACTTTTAAGGTTTTTTTTTTTTTTATCACTGCTGCTCAGTTGTGAATCATACTGGAATCTTAATGTACTAATTACTTTGGGTAAACAAGACTTAGAACAGGCCTATATATTGAGGTATGGGTTGTAGAATATAGCTGGCTAGGATTCTCCTGGGAGGACAGGGGCCTCAAATCAGGAGTGTGGTGTTTACAGTGGGCCATATGACCAACAGTATGGCAAACACTGAATTAAGACATCCCTATGTTTCTGACATTAGGACTAATTCCAGGACTTTGTGATTGAGGACTGAGTCATAGGATAGGAAGTAGATATGGTTGGACCTAAATAGGGAGGCATCAGAGATCCTATTGGAAGTAGTGCTGGGAGAAGGTGGATGTCAAAATGACCTAAAGGAAAAGTAAAATAATAATAAAAGTAAAATAAAAGCAAAATAATGGAAGTGATAAAGGGAAACTGCAGATCTAATACTAAGGCTCTAACTGTACAAATAAAATATTTTAATTTTCTCTTTCTCTTTCTCTGTATCAATTTGCCTGGTAGAATTCCATTACGTTTTCAAAGCTGCCCTTTCCAAGTGGGCAAAAAGCAAGAAGCACTTTGTGCAAAAATAACTAACTTATAAAATGGTTCTGGAAAATATTCTTTAATCTCACAGACTATTAATAATATTGTTAAGAAGCAGTTTTGTATTAGCGATTTTGGAGTAGTATCAGGAAGTAAAAAAGTCCAAAAAAACTTTTGTTGTTCCCACTTAATTTATTATTATTATTATTTTTTAAAATTACATTTGACATAATTTTGTTTTGACTTCCTATTGTTTGCCTCTTGTACTGTAAGGACAAGTTTCTGTTGCTTACAGTGATCTTTGCAAGCAGAACACTCCTCTAAAAGATTTTATTTAATCTGGTTAAGTAAATTACTAATCATCCTTAAGTAGGTACAAGTCCAGAATCACCACATGAAGGATAATTCATAATAGTTTTCAGCAAACAACTTTCTTCTTTGCTTGCCAAGCTAGTCAGCAGTCTGGCAGTTTGGTTTTGCAATGAATCAGAATATATGCCAGGCCATTTGCACCATCTGCTACAGGAGTGTCACGGGAGAGAGGACTGTGAACACCTGGTGGGTTGACGTTAAAATGTCAGCTCCAGGGTAAACACCAGCTTCAGTGATGAAAGACCAAGAGAGCAAAAGCCTGGTAGGAGAAGGAGCTGCTCGTAGCAGCAAAAGAGACACACCTGTTTCTGAACACAGAAGAAGGTGTATATGTAGGTGTGTATGTATGAATATATGTATGGTGCATACATGCATATATTTTTAGCATCAGTAACTTTTCAGAATCTTAATGACAGGATGAGGTTACTTTCCTGGGAAAGGTAAAGGACTACCAGGTAACATTACACATTCACGTTCTGGTAAAGGCAATTGATGCTATTTGTAGAAAGAACTGTGAAACGTGCACATATTTAGGTTGTCTATAAGTGACCAGGACTGAGATTTTCAAGAGCATCCTTTGGGAATAGAGTTATAACAGTGGGCTCAGAAAATTTCTTTTAATTCTCCTCAAAGTGTATGTCTTTCACTACAACTAATTTTGGTTTCTTTTTTGGTAACAAGTTATTTGGTTAAGAAAATATCCAAGATCTCCCCATTTTCTAAGATGATTGAAACATTCACTGGTTGAAACCAACCTGAGAGAGCTTAAGGATGTTGGTTTTGAGTAATGCAAAACACCTGGGCATGATGGGCAAGGAGTTGTGAGGCATTTCACATTTATAGATTGTTGAAGCTAGTTTATTACTGTGTCAGTTCCCTGTAGAAATAAAAGTAACTGTGTGGCACTATCCAGCTAAAATGTTGACATACATGCTCATTCATGCACACACTTTTTTTTTGCTGGTGATATGTAAGAAATAAGATTATCATCAGTATCATGCTTAATTCTGAACTTATTTCAGTTCAAAGTCATATAGTCAGTTGTAAAGCCAGTTTTCAAGCCCAGTCCTCCTGGCTCCAAGGATCATGCATGTGGTCTGTGCTGCAGGTATGCATGCATTTGTGTTTCACCATGCTGCATTGTAAGATCTTTGTTCATTAGTTCCAACTTGCCCCGTCACTGACAGCAGAGCCAAGGAAGACCTGTAGTACGATGTAGTTGACCTTACTGGCATCAATTTCAAAAGTCCAGACACAAGCCCAGGCATTTCTAACTTTTTATAACAGTAAGCTTGTTGTCATTAACATAAATGTAAATCAACTTTCCTGACTGCTGTGTGCAGTTATAATTTTGGTATATATCTAAAATTCACATTTCTAATTTCTCCATTGCTACTTTCTCCTCTATTGCAAATCTGCATTCATTTTTTCTGTCCCTGTCTCTTACAGTTTTGCACAGGGAAATTTGCAGCTTCCCAACAGGCTTTTCTCCTCCTCCTTACTATGACACACAGGAGAGATTATGACGTCTTAGATCTTGCTTTCTCCCATGCTTTCTCAATTACCTGCTGTTTCCTAAATGTAAACTGTATAAGATTGTTTCGTAGTCTTGGGTGCTTCTCTTTTCTTTGTCCTAAACCTTTTATCTTATCTGCCTGATGAATTCAACTCTCAGACTCAGCTCAAAGGCCTCCACTTCCTTTCTTTGCTCTCTTAGCACCTTGCTTGTCCTAATTAAATTGCTCTAATTATCTATTAGTTGTCATTAAATCCCACTGCCATGTGCGCACTTTGAAGGCAGGGCCAGAGTTATATTCATCTCTCCAGACCCAGAATCTAGTTCTGTGCTTGGCAGATGAGGTACTTAATGAGAATTTTTTTGAGTTAATTGTTCCTGAATACCTTCTGAAACCTTCAGGAAATATTGGTGTTTTGGGAAAGTATTTTATTGAGCATCTGTGTTGTGTCTTCAGGGGGGATATTTGAACACAACTGGAAGCCACTGAAAGGAACTTGACAAATTGTCTTCTTTGTAAGCATAACTAAATGCCTTGGAATTGGCACAATTCCTCAAGTCTGATCCTCAGTGGACCAGAGGTTTAAATTGCCAAATACATGCAGATGATTTCAATTTTTAACTGTTGCCCAGAAAGCTCTTTTGGATGGAACACCAGACCAGAACCCAGAGTACCTATTAAATATGCTTGCTTATATACCTCCCAGAATCCCCAAATCCCTCCTTGGACTCCCCATAAAAAGATGAATTGTTCCTAGATCCTCAGACTGATGCAGGTAAACCTCCAAATTTGGGATCAGCAGGAGAGGCCAAGGGAGTTCTTGGTTATGTGTGGGAAAGAATGCAAGTGCCAGGTTTAAGTAGGAGATGAAAAGTAAGTAAAGAAGAAACAGAGAGCTGGCTATTCCATAGGCAGAGCAGCCCTTGGGCTGCTGGCTGACTTTATTTATGGTCATTTCTTCATGATATGCTAAGCAAGGGATGGATTATTCATAGATTTTCTGGGAATTCCCAGAACTGAAGGTTTCTCCCTTTTTTAAACCATATAGGGTAACTTCCAGGAGTTGCCATGTTAATTATAAAGTGTCATGGTGTTAGTGGGAGTATCTTCTAGCGTGCTAATACAGTATAATTAGTATATAATGAGCAAAAAGGACAAGCAGAAGTTGCTTTCAATGCCATCTAGGTCTTAATTGGTCTTGGCTGGTTTTGGCCAATCTACCACACCACATTCCGTCATGTGATGAGAGTGAAGTGCGAGCCTTGTGATCTTCCTTTTGGGAAACAATTTTTCCAGATTCCTACCTCAAAACTACAACCTGGGAATTATTCTGGAATACCTGTTCTTTATTATTCCATATTCAGTGGTCACCAAGTCCAGCTAATTCTCCGTTCTTAATAGTATTGCAAATTTGTTCTTTTTTCCTCCAGTTTCATAGCCACCCTCTCCACCATCATGGGCACCATTTTTTCTTCCTAGGCATCTAGAAAAGGCTCTGTGTTTGTCTCCCCCCTGCATTTGCTCCCTACAAAGCAGTTGAGTGAATTTTCTGAAAAGCAAATCTGATCTTGCATGAGTCCTACATAAAACTGTCCCTGGCTCTCCATCACCCTCAGAATAGGGTCTGCATTCCCAGGCCCTTCCCCATGTGCCACCTGCTTGACTCATTGACCCTCCCCCCAGTGTTTTAGCCATATTGAATTACTTGTATTTTCTCTAAAAGTGACATTTTCTGCCTACAGGTTTTTGAACATAATGTTCTCCTTTTCTAGAACTTTCCGCCTACCTCCTCATTCCCACCTTCAACTTCCCACTCATCTTTCATTCCTTAACTTAAACATTATCTCATTTGGAAGAATGTCTTCATTCTCCAAAACTGGGTTAACTGCTTCTCCTAAGTGCCCCATGAATGCATCTATTATGATTCTTAGCCCAGGCATCTGTGTTGATCTGTTTTATGTTTAACTTTCTCACTAGACTGTGAATTTCATAGGGACAAGGGTAAATTTTACTTATTCCAACCTAATCTTGTCTAACGCAGTATCTGGATACAGAAGTTGCTCAAAAAGTATTTGTTGACTGAACAAATAGTGTCAAGACTCAGTCACATAAATATATAGTATTAGACAATTTGCAAATACTTTCTATATCTGCTCAGGCAAAACTCTTCATAATCAATACAATCTTGACATTTGTTTCAACCCAGGTACTTAAAATATTTGAAAATGCTCACCTACTTCCCACTCAGATCCTTATCTCTTTTTTTTATGAAGGGTGAAAGAGTCAGTCCAGTCTCATTAGGAGTACAGAGAGAATCTGGGATGTGCAGTGCATCCCTACAATACATGTGAAAGGTATGAGTTGTCTTGGCTTCTGCCAATTAAAATAATGGCAAAGGAGAGATGAAGCTAGGAGAGAATTTATATATCTTCTTATATCAGAAACAACTTATAAATTTAAGACAAAGAAGATTATTTAAGTAGAAAATATTTTGACCTCAACTAATAAAAAATCAGAAAAGTTAGTATAGACAGAGGAATAATGCTCACTGTCTTGCCCTTGTTAATTGATGAGGGAAAAATTTATATATGATTCCAATCCATATGTGGATGGCCTCATTTAAAAAAAGGTTGAAAGTCACTTATCACTATATACACTTGACCTCTTTTGCCAGTTTCAAGTCTAGGCACAATGATGCAATTTATGAAACTTTTTAGAAAACTAGGTAAAGAACACACACACACACACACACACACACACACACACACACACACACACACACACACTAACAGTCTGCTGCATGAATACTTTTTTAAGTTCTAAAAAAGTGAATATTAAAAAAATATGTCCACAGTAGACTTAGGTAGAAAAGTCAGTCTCTAAAAATGAAGAAAAATGTTTATAATTCCAGAATTTGTTGGAGTGTGTAAAAGAAACTTGATAGAGGTGACTCTTTTGGAAAACATCACTGTTCTGTGTAAGGATGGTTGTTGTTGGCTAGCTTGGTGATCTCTTGTTATATCCTATATGTATTTCTTGTCACTTTATCTATATTGAGATTTCCTGGTTCATTCATCCAACACTATTTGGAACATAAATTGCATGTTCTCTGTTGTAGTCCTTGGGTGTAAATAGTTGCTTATGATGGAGATGCTGCTTATAAAGAGTATCTAGATTCACTGGGGGTATAAACACATACAAATAATAACAATTCAACAAGATCAATGAAGTGACTAATTCTGCTTGGGAAAGAAAAGAAAGGGAATGCTTCAAGGCTGAAGTGATCTTTGACTTGTATAAATTCCGTATATAGTTTTCCAGGTTTTTGTCAAGAGGGGGGACTTCAGAATGGGGAATGGGGTAGGGATTGAGGAGAACATTCCAGCCAGATGGCATAGGCTAGGCTGAGCGGATAAATGTTAAGATACGAGGGATGTTAGAAGAGTAGGTATTTTGTAGAGGAAGGGGAATAAGGTAACTGAAGATGATACTACAAAGGTAGGATGTTTTCAAATCATGGAAAACATGGTGTAATAACTTTAATGCATTATTATCATATTCTATTTATTTCTATGTAATTTATTTCTTGTAAGATTAACTTCTTGGTTAAGTCAAAATTTTATATGTGCATATATGGATATTCTTAAATTAAAAAGACATATAATTCTGCCAATTATAAAATTTTCTTCATTCATTCATTTGTTCATTCATTCACTTACATGAAGATTGCTCTTCTCATGTGTCAGACTCTCTGCTAAATACTTTGCCAATATTATCTCATTTTGAACAAACATAGCAGTCTTCTTTCCCTTTCTACATCACAAATTAGATTCTTATTCCACAGAGACAACTATTTTAAATTACATTAATTGTTTCTTTTGGTGTTTCCAAATAACATGGTTATACTGCCATTTATTGGTATTATCTGTTACATTCCTGCTATGATATATCATTATTTTTGGTTAGATTAATATTCAGGATTTCCATGATTATGATCATGTAAATACAACTCAGGGATTAGTCACATAGAATTCTATGGTAAACTTACTTTTTTGTAAAGCATTTTTGTTCTTTCTGTGTATTATACTTGTTACTTGCTTCCTTTCTCAAGTGTTGATTGCTAATTTTTCCCAAAAATCTTTGTCAGTATTCTCTCAATACATCCAAATACATCAGGAACTTCTATCAGCTTCTCATTTTTTGAAGATGTCCCTCCTGGAACCCTCTTTTGTTCTGTTCTGAGCCTCTTGCTCTCTGGGCCTGCTCCCTAGTTGTTGTCATAAAATCTCCACTGGACCATCATCCTGGGGGTCTTTAACTATTCTCCTGGGTTGAGTTCCCTACTTCTTAAATTCTGTGTAGTTTGTCCTTGGTATCTTCTTTTGTTTAAGGGGGAACATCTGCTCCAGTAGCTTTAAGAAATTATATCCATGAAACTTTAAGGTTGTACTTAATAAGAAGTATCTTGTTTGAAGCAGAACATCTAGCCAGATCCTGCAGCAGTAGAATTTTTTTTTTTTTTTTGAGTTGGAGTCTCACTCTGTTGCCCAGGCTGGAGTGGTACGCTCCTGGTCACCCCAGCATCGACCTGCTGGGCTTAGGCGATCTTTCCACCTCAGTTTTCCAAGTAGCCGGAACAACAGGCAAGTATTACCACACTCAGCTAATTTTTGATTTATTGTAGAAACGAGGTCTTGCCAAGATGCCCGGCCTGGTCTTGAAACCGCAGGCTCAGGCAATCCACTTGCCTCAGCCTCCCAAAATGCTGGGATTTCAGACTGAGCCATCGAGCCTGGCCTAGGGTTGAGTTTTTATTGTTGTTGTTGTTTTTAACCAGGTCATCGTGGTAGGTTGGGACTTGGTGCTCAGCAAAAAAAAAAAAAAAAAAAAAAAAATTCTCTAGTGACATTTCCAAGAGGATAACTCCTGTCCTGCAAGTAGAAGAGACTGGAGGACATGGTACTACTTAAATCAGGAAAGGAATTTAAGTAATCTATTTGTAAAACAATGGGGTGTGATTGGTTTTCAGAAGAAAGTGCCACATAACAAGATCTTGGATAAGGACCCAGTAGGCTTTATATGGGATGATAGAATAGCATGTGGCAGAGTTGCAGCTGTTATGATTTAGCCATATGATTTAGAGACTCAGAGACTCAACCTTTCTTTCTTAAGAAGGTAGGAAAATGATTAGAGAAACCAGTCTCAGCTGTGTCCCTAAAAGTTTTTGAGGGAAGCTAACACCCATTATGTGGAGGAGAAATGGTCTTCCTCCTGTCCTTAGGTTTCCCAATGTGATTCATGACAAAAAAAAAGCAGCCAACAGGAGAACATCCGATTCATGTTTTTGGAAGTCTTATTTATGATAACTTCCACTTTGGCCAGCTTATCCTTACCTTTTAAAATAAGGAAAGAAGGGTACTTTATGAATCTGCTGAGAAAGGAGAAGACCAACCTGGACATAAGTATATTAAAGAGGATAAGTTTGAAAGTGGTGCAAACAGCCTGGCCAGCTGCTTTCTTCCATGAGGAATTTCAGTATCACCTGGCTTCTCACAAGGCTTGTCTCAGAGGTGTTGGAGAACTAATTTGCTAAAAATTAACAAGCTATATGTGTCACAGGTAACATATTTGAAAATACAGTTTCTCATTTCATTAATGAAGGTATTTATTTATTTTTATGTTTTAAATACACTCTTACAAAGGTTAGAAGATCTATTAGGGACACCAGAACGGCAGCGTTTTGATGGCTGGGGTTGTGGAAGGTTGATTAGAGCATGTAGGTTTGGGTGAGCAAGGAGTGCTCAAACTTCCCCGATGACGGTGGTTTGGGTCCTTTCCATGCTACCATCCCTTGATGTTCATTATACAACTATGCTAAAGCCAGGAAGCAATATGAGTGGGGACCCCAGAAAAACTAAAAATATTTTTTGGAGGGTGGGTCCCTCGTACAGGCTTGCCTGGATAGGTAAGTGTTCTAGGAACCTGTCGGCATCAGTGGACCAGCAAGTGTTTTTGTGAGAGGCTGCATTCGGCTTCAAAGAATTTTTTTTGTTTTTGGAGATTCTTTCAACATGTTTGCCCATTTCATGAACAACTTGCCCACATTGCACTGAGCATTCAGCAGAGTTTGACCAAAACTGCATGACTCCCATGCCCTACTCTCCCTATTCACCTGATCTTACCCCAAGTGACTTTTTTTGTTTCCCTGGATGAAAAGTCCTCAAAGGGAAGCGTTTTGCTGATGTGGAAGAGGTAAAACAAAAAGGCAGAAGCACAGAAAGGCATCAAAATTGTCAAGTTCAAAAACTGTTTTGAGCAGTGGAAAAATAGGTGTATTGTATCAAATGGAGAGCACTTTGAAGGTGACAAGTTTAGACATGTAAGTATAAATACACAATCTTTTGTAAATAAATTATGGGGTTTTTTTGGGTTCCCTCTCATATAAAAGAGGAAAAAAATGAGGAAAAAATTTTTTAAAAGGCACAGTTAGTTAAGTAGAAGTTAACATTTAAAAAGAAAGAATAAGGTAGGCTAAAAAAGGGAATGGCATGGAAGCTAAAATAAGATATTTAAAATCTCCATGAAGGTAAAAGGTTAAGAATTTAAAAATACAAAACGAATGAGATTTAAAAATAAAAGATAAAATACTATAAGCCAATGAGATAAAAGGTTAAAACACGAGTATAAACTATAATGGTTTAGGCTAAAAGGCTAAAACCTATGAGATGAAAAGCTAAAAACAGACCATTCCTTGGGATTAAGCATTTGGAACAGGAACTAAAAAGGCAACAGAGAGAAAATAAAAATTAAGTTAATACCATAAGAATAAAGTGGAGCCGGGCTCGGTGGCTCAGCCTGTAATCCCGCGCCTTTGGGAGGCTGAGGTGAGTGGATTGACAGAGCCCGCGGGTTCGAGACCCGCCTGGACAGCGAGACCACATCTCTACAACAAATCAGAAAAATCAACCGGGCGTGGTAGCGCGCGCCTGTAATTCCGGCTACACGGAAGGCTGAGGCGGAAGGATTGCCGGAGCCCAGGGGGTCGAGGCTGCGGTCTGGGTGACAGAGTGAGACTCCAACTCAAAAAAAAAACAAAAAAAACAAAAAGAATAAAGTGGATTAGGGAAAGTATTATTTTTTAAAACAAGTAACCTAAAAACGAAAGAGGACTGTGTAGAGGAGGTAGAGTGTGTAGCGATGTTCTCAGGGCAGCATGGTGTTTCTTGTGGGAGAAGATGGGTGGAGCCCATGGTGACTATACCTTCCCCACGCGGAGTCCATGAATAGAAGGCAGAAGACAACCTAGCTTGGAAATACCTACTTCCTCTATTTTAAACTCATTCTTGCTCACCCTCCCATCTTCTGTTGTTGTAGCTTCTCCACTAGGCTGTCTTCAGAATCCCCTCTCGGCTCTTTGAGTTGGTTGCTGCCCCAAGTCTGTTTCTTTCCAATGTTTCTCCACACTGCAACCAGATTAATCTTCTGAACATACAATTTTACTCATGCAATTATGTTGCATAAAAGTCTTCTGTGCTTATCTTTTTAAAGATCAGACTCCCAAAGGCCTTAAAAAAGCTGCCTTTAATGTGCTTTTAAAAAATATGTTAGAGATCTATGTTTGCTCCTAAATTGAGCCTTGCCTACTGTGTTACTTATGCTAACCCCTGGGATACCTGGGGGTTTATTATTTTGAAGTTGTGAGTTTGATCATGAGATTTGGAATTATTTCAGAAAAGAGGAAGTCTTTATTCTATTCTGGAAAAGTCAAAGTAAATTAATATTGATTTTGCTATGGCTCTTGGCTCTCAGAGAAAATGAGAGAGAGATTGAGAGAGAGAGAGAGAGAAGAGAGAGAGAGAGAGAGAGAGAGGGAGGGAGAAAGGTAGAATTAATGTTCATGTGCTTCTAGGAAAATCATTTTTTTTTAAAAAAAGGGATTACTGCTATAGCTTCCTTCTTAACTATTTTCCAGAATGACTTTTTTCCCCCTGAGTTTAAGGCTACCTTATCTTTAAAAATGCTTCTTGAGCATTTCTCTACCCAGTTCTGAAAATAATGAGTTTAGCTTCTTTCAGTGTTTGAACGGAACAACAACAAAAAAAGATTTGGGAAATTAAACTAACCATATTTAAGATTATCCCAGTGAGTTCTCTGCCAAAACACCAGATGCTACTGGAAAAAAAAAATAACTGCCACAATTTGCTGTCTGGGAGCTGAGCCTGCCTCTTTGACAGGGATAAAGGAGAGTAGTGTGGAAGAAGGAGCTAAATGGCAATCCGGCCCCAATAAACAGAGCTTTTATATATTTTAAAAAGTGCTAGTTGAGATGATTATGATTATAGCACTAATTCACATTAAAATTATTTATCAAATTAATTATAAATTAAAACTATTTATCAGAAAATACAAAGGTACCTTAGAACAAATGCAGCATGAATGCTGGTCACTATCATAGCCAGTCTACAAACCATTTCATATCTTCATGATAAAACCTTCTGGCAATATTGTCAACTTCAGCTTGGGAACATTATAGGTTCAGAGATAAGCTTTCCATTTTCTCATGTTTATTTTTGTCTTTTTTCTTTTCATTTTTACATGGATTTGGTTATGTCCAAAGCCCTTTATAAGTCACATCTATGTTACATTTGCCCTTCCCAGATTTAAGTTCCTTCCCTCTCTCTCCTCTCAGTGAATGAAATCAGCATTAGAAAGAATTAAATTATGAGAAATAGAATATGTGTGTAGCTTAAAGTGAGGCAATTGAAACAAACCTCAAATTAGAAGAGAATTTCAACTTCATATTATTTTTGAGCACAAAAATGCTCAGGTGACTTGTATCCTTCTATTTTTGTACAATTCTGTGCTATCTGGCTCTAGCTTATAGCAGACGCAGAAGTTTCCATAAATTGTGTGAAAGGCAGACTTTGCTATACTTCTCAACACTCTCCAGAGTATATAAAAAACCCAGAAAGAAGACAAAATCTAAAATTTCCTGCCTTCTGTTTGTTGAGTTAACCAAGTCTTACTCAGCCCTAGGTTTGGATTGTTCAACAGTTCATAATTTTTTTCTTTTGTATTTGTTATGGGCTGAATGTATGTGGTCATCCGCACCCACCAAATTCATATGTTGAAGTCCTATCCCCCAGTGTGGCTGTATGCAGAGTAAGGAATTAATTAAAGTCATAAGGATGAGGCTCTGATCTGATAGGATTAGTGTCCTTATAAGTGGAGACTCCAGAGAGCTGACTCTCTCATTGTCTCTGTGCATATGCATTAAGGAAAGGCCATATAAGGACATAGAAAGAAGGTGGTTGTCTGCAAACAAGGAAGAGAGCTCTCACCAAAAACCAAATTGGCCAAAACTTTGATCTTGAACTTCCCAGTTTCCAGAACTGTGAGAAAATTAATTTCTGTTGTTGAAATCACCCAGTCTATGGTACTTTGTATGGCAGCTCAAGCATGACAAACAGCATTCCTGTTTGTACTAATAAAAAAAACTAAGAGATTATCTCCAAAAAGGAGATAGGTTATAGATGAGAGGGGTACCTGGTTTTTCTTGCTTAATGATTATACCCCTAGCACCTAGAGGAAGGCCTGGCTCATGGCAGGTATTATTTATTTTGCTAAGTGAATGAATTTTGAGAAAATAGGTAAAATATCTAAGCTTCTCGTGATAACTAAAAGTGATCACCAAAGTGGAGGTTATAAAAGGGAGTATTGTGTTCCTTCCCTTAATAATTTTTTTACATGTGTGCTTATCTTGTTTATTTCTGATTGTTTTGGGGCAGTCCCAGCTAAAGGTCATTGTGAGCTTCTTAAGTTACTAAACTCCAAATTTTATTTGGATTTTACCAATGTTTCCACTGATGTTCTCTCTTCTTTCCAGGATTCAAGTCGGCATACTACGTTGCATTCAGTTGTCATGTTTCTCTAGTCTCCTTTGAGCTGTGTCTATCTCCTATCTTTCTTTTTCATGACCTTGAGGAGTACTGGCCACTTATCTTGTAAATTGTCCCCAAATCTATATTTTTCTGGTGATTTTCTCATGATTAGATTGCGGTTATAGGTTTTTTTTGAAAGAATACCACAGACGTGAAATACTCTCCTCATCGTAGGATATGAGAATGTACATGATAGCCACACAAAATCACTCATGATGTTAAACTGAAGTTTTTTGTATCAAATGATTAGAATTACTTAATACTTCTATAGTTTATTCAGTGCTAGGGTCTGAATGTTTTTTGCCCCCCAAAACTCATATATGGAAACTTGATTATCAATGTGATGCTGTTATGAGGTGGGGTGTTTTGGAGTTGATTAGATCATGAGAATAGAGCCCTTATGAATGGGATTTGTGCCTATATAAAAGAAGTCCTGGAGAGGCTGCCATGCTCCTTCCACCATATGAGGACACAGTTAGAAGCTGCCATCTATGAGTCAGAAAGCAGGCACTCTCCTAATTTTCCAGGGTCTTGTTCTTGGAATTTCCTGCCTCCAGAATTGTGAGGAATTAATTTTTATTGTTTATAGCTACCCAGTTTAAGAAACTTTGTTACAGCACCCTGAATGAACAAAGACATGCAACAATGACATTTGGAACCTTCTGATTGAATATAGAAGACCTCAATCTCATCTCTCTAAATTCAGAAATGGGAATTTCTCCTTTTCCACTAATCTTATAGAAAGTAAGATTATATGTGTATCTTTGTGTGTGGTCTACACACAATAAATATTAACTTTATAGTCTAATCGTTTTCTTTTTGATTAAAGAACAATACTGAAATATCTTGGATAAGAAGGGATTTTCTTTAAGGTTCTTGGTTTATTTCTGAGATCCAGACAGGAACTTGGATGGCAAGTTCAAGAGCTCAACTTAGCCCTCCCAGTATTAGCATATTAGGCACCTTATAAAGTATAATTTATTTAATGTCCCACCAGCTATACCACCCTGAAGTGTGATGTCATCAACACATTAAATGAGGACATTTGGGACTTTCCAGAAGAAAGAACTCAGAAGGTAACTTGGCAGGTAACTCAGAAAGCGGTAAGGAAATAGTAGTATGGTCTGTCTTCAGTTACACCTGAGTAACACACTTATGAGTAATGCAGAGATCAGTGTGCTGTGTGCTGATCAGCAAGAATAAAGAGACATAAACCTGAGAGTCAGACCACTTTATTCTAAAATGATTGAGATGCTTCCCTCTGCCTGATTTTTTTGGGGGGGGATATTATTTATATTGGAATTTATCCAAAGTTGAGTCAAGCCAGGGTGAGTAAAGTAGCCTCTGGGGAATAGAGTGCTTGTCCAGAAGAGGTAATTACCTTGGCCAGAGTTTGGTATATAAATGAATGCTTTGCTCCCAACAAGGCCTTTAACTTGCTCAGTCTCACTCTTGAATTGGGCTCATTGTGCCTCACTAAACTTTTGAAATTTTATTGGCTATTCATATTTTACTTTCTGTCTTGAGATATAATTTAATGCATCCACTGTCACATTGCAATCTAGAAGTGCTATGACTTAGAAAGCAAGAGGTAACTGTGGCTAGATAGTAAGGAAAATTTATAGATTAAAGGTGAATGTTGACTCAAACTGCGATTTCAGGGAGAGCGTTTTTAATGTCATTTTCTAGTTCAATAACTCATTTTGAATATCTGTCATGTGCAAATCAGTATGTTAGATCCAAAAGGATACAAAGAGAAATAAGAAATGACCCTACCTTCACATAGCATATTGCTATACTAAAAATAATAAAAATAAAATGGAAAGAACAATAGAGTTTGTGAAGTTGTGTACAGTGCTAAAATATATAGAAGTATGTAGATTGCATGAACATTTTACTTTATTAAGAGGCAAAAAATAAGGGGGAGCCTGAAGTAGCTTGCATTTGATCATCTCTAAACATTTCTGAGTCTGATAGAGAAAATGTCACAACATTGTGTTATGGAAATACTGTCTCACCAACCTACAAGTCAACCTTGGACCTTTCACCTTTAATCTATAAATTTTCCTTTCAGCTGCATAATCTGGCAGTTCCAAATGCTGCACCCACATTCCTTGGCAGGAACAAGCTCCCAAGAATTCTGAGTTCTTAACATCTAAATGATCTTGGTGGTATGTCATTAACCACACTTGTAGGCACCATCTTCACTCTTTGAGCATTTCATTAAACTTTTACAAACAGCTAATCTACACAACACATATTATTTTAAATTTTCAGAGTATTAGATGATGCAATAAATATTGGGAGATCTGCAGAGAAAAAAACGTTTGAAAGCATTCTAGTGATTCTTCACATTCATTAATCCTGAGATGCCTTTTCATAATTGGTGGGTCTTCCATGTGGTATGGCATTGTGTCTCAGGTATCCTTACCTTCTTTTTTTCTTTCTTCTTATTTGGGTGTGGGACCTTGAAAATTTTTCTTATTTTTATTTATTCCACCCCAAATGCATTTAAAATCAGTTTTTATATATTTTATTTAACATTTAGGATATATGATTTAAAGCCTTTTCAAAATACTTGTTCATTATACTTTTCAAAGTGCACGTTTTTCTGGAAATGTAAAAGAAATGGAATAAGTGAATATGATTTTATTTCATTGTTTTCAGATCGATCTCACACTCTACCCATAAAGCACTCTTTGCAATTAATGAGCCAGGTACTGCAATCAGTTTACTGGTATTATTAGAAAACAAATAGAATTCTGTTAGATTGTCTTCTATACTTTCTGCAGCACCATCTCTATTCCCCACCCCCACTTTACTCCCTATAGTAACTTCAAATAGCTGGGATATTTTAGTGGTTCTTGTGGACATAAGTGATGAGACCTGGTCCTCCTCTGAAAGAGCAATAGAAAGTCAGACCTCTTCTACTTGTTCTTCCAGTAGTCTTATTTGATAGACCTGGCCTCATGAAAGAACTTGGAAGAGAGTTTCATGGTGAAACATGAGTTGGTATACCACCGTTAGGACTTGAGGTAGAATGAGGCATGATCTGAATAGTTGAAAGGACCAGTTAAGATACAGAAGTAATAGCAATGAAATTGGTAATGACAGCAAACACATATCAGTGCCTACTATCTGCCAGGCAAGGCTTTAAGCATTTTATATATTTAAGCCATTTAATATTCTCAACAATCCTGTGAAATAGGAACCATGATTGTCTCTGTTTTATATTGTTTACTCAAGTTGCTTATGGCTTCCAGGTGATAAGTGAAGGATTCAGGCCTCAGTCACTGTCTTAAATCCCCATGCTGCATCTCACTGAATTATTTGTGGTGACTAACTCTGTGGTCCCACACTCATTTATTTAGATATTTTTAATAGAGATCAATTTTAGTTTTGTTACATTAGCAATAGGTGATTAGTTACATCTAGGTCTTTTTATATATTTACTTAGTGAATTCAGTTTTAGGTTTTGTTTTAGAGACAGGTGGCAAGGTAAGAGTAGATTGTGTCCTTTTTGTGTTTAGGATAAATGAATTGGGAACTACACCAGATATGGACTTAACTAAATTAAGTCAACTGTAATCCTTAGAGCTCTTTCCATCATTTGTATCCAACTAGTATCTGTCACATAGTAAATGAGCAATGAAAAAAATGACTTTATTTCCTGCCTTTATGTCTATCCATGTTCCACTATAATGTTCAACAACATTTCTTCTTTTAAGTGTCCCCTATGTACCAGTTATTATATTAGGATCTGGGATGACATTGTTGAAAGGACAAACTAGGTCACTGGACTATCGTGGTTTAAAATCTGGTGGAGGTTAAAGATAAGTAAATAAGAAATTGAAATACAGTTGAATAAAATAAAAGAGATAGCTCGGTCTCTTCTACCTATAGACACCTAGTTATTTTGAGATTTTGCTATTAAATTAAAGATGAAATGTTAAACAAAAAAGTTCACTAATAGATTTAAGAAAATCTTAAAGAAATTGTGGCTGTTGATCTATGAAATTCTGTAATGATGATTCCCTGGCATACTGAAATTTTATTTAATAGTAAGCAATAATGCAGAAAAGCTGTAGTTTTAACATTGCCTCATATATAATTTAAGAAGATGGCAACAAATTGAAATAATGCCAAATGAAAATCAGAAATAAATATTTGTTGAATGGATGAATAAAGAAAAATAAAACTGACCAAAGAGATCTTTCTCTTGCCCTGTAGCTGAGAAACATTTGGATTATTCTTTGTAACGTGCTTAGCTTCATTCCTCATGTTAACGATTGCCTTAATAGGTCTCAATTATTATTTCAGGTTTTATTTTTCTTTGTAAGGAATTCAGCAATTCTTTCCTTTGTTCTGTTTTAGGAACATCTGTTGCAAATCTAGTGTTGAGTTTATTTGAAACTAACAGCTGCCCAGTAGCCCATCAAGAGAAAACACCCTGTAGATTCCTTTTTAAAAGGGCTAGTTTCTAAAACTTTACCTTTAATTACATTTAAATTATGTAATATGGCACATACAGGAATGGAAACAATTCTCCCTGTTTAGCACAATAGATCAATGTTTTGTGCTTATGACAATCCTGATGTATCTAATCCAAATATTTAGATAGTTAAAGGTTACATAAGAGGAAAAAAGTTATAATTTGAACTGGAGGCCTGCTGGCTTATCTGGCTCTTGTCTAATGCTTTCCAGGAGAAGTGCCCCTACCCAGACTGCAAGTTTCTTTGACAAATTCCCAATTCATGTCTTCCTACAAATCATATTAAAATAAATTCAAATGGTTTAACAGTCTTAGTCTTTGAGTGGAGCTTACTTTTCAGAACTAAGCAAACAACAAGCTACTACTAAAATAACCATTAAAAAGAAAACCACAAAACTACTACCAGACTAGACCCTACAAATCTTGGAACCTCTGATGCCCAGCTCAGAAGTTTCAGCTAATTCAGCAAGGGATATTTATGCAATGTTAGCAAAGACTCCTCTGGCCACATAAAATACGACAGCAATAATACACTCTTTAAACCTTGAATTTGTAGAGTTGCTCAACACCCAAGTAGGACGTATGCTCATATATTAATAGCTAAACTTTTATATAGACTCCACTGTGCACCTGGCCCTCCTCTAAGCTTCTACATACTCCATCTCTTAATCCAGACAGCAGTCATTAGGGGTGAGGGCTATTGCTAACCTCAAGTTGTAAGTGAGGAACTGAGATTGAATAACTCACTTGAAGACATGTAGCAAACAGATGGGCAAAGTCTAAGGTCGCCGAGCTAGCAGTGGCAGGGTTGGAACAGATCTAGCCCTTTCTAATTTGAAATTCCATCTGCTCTATTGCAGTGGAGGGTTCATCCATTTGGTATATGCCTTGGGATAGTACAAAAGTAATGAAGAAGACATTGGGACAAGATTCAAGACACAGAAGCACTGAGGAAATCTGTGGCAATCTGGTGGTTCTTTTTTTACTGCACTTCCTAAAAGTGAAGACCTTTCTACCTTCTTCTTCTCCCTTTCTTCCTCTTGCTTCTCTACATAGTATTTCCTTTAGTCCCCACAATACTTATTCCTACTGTGTACTAATGTGGACCATCCTTTCTAAATGCTCATCAGGGTCTGCAAAAACTGTCTACATAGAACAAGACAAAAGGGGAATACAAAATGAGCCAGATAAAAGGAATTGTGTAGAGACCAAAATATAGCATCCACATTGCAGTTATTTTTTGTCTTTCTGTACTGTTTCAATAGACAATCGATGACATTTTAGAGTTGGGAAAAACCATTGGTATAATTCTGTCAATCTCTTCACTGAAAATATAAAAGAATACGTATCCTAGGAAGCAGAGATGACTTGTCCAAATGACAAATCCAGCAAGTGCCAGATCTGGGACTTTGCCATGAGAATCCTCATGTTCTCTTCTGACTCCATGTTACAGAATTTCTCCTTTTTGGCAAACAGAATGACTGTGTGGCTTGCTTATTTTCATCAGGATTCTATATCATGCTGGATGAGGCAAGGTACCTTGCCTATAAGACCTTGAGTTCTGAAATCAGGTAGACTTGGGTTCAAATCTTGACTCTGCCATTTGCTAACTGCATGGTTGTAGCCTTAGTACTTACCCCCCTTAAGACTTCATTTCCTCTCATGTAACATGTGGATGATACTACATGCCTACTGTGGTTCTTGAGAAGATTAAAGGAAATAATGGTTAATGTTTATAGACTGCATGCTCTGTGTCATATTCTGTGCTAAATGTTTCATACTGATATTTTCATGTAATACTTATAATATAGTGCTTAGACCATATAACTAATAAATATGTGTATATGTGCATATAAACAGACAATACCCATATACATATCAGTTAGGAATGTCTTACACACACACAGACACACCCACACATACCCACACAGAGTCAGTTAGGAATTTCACTTAAACCTTGACTACATTGACTTAAATAAATGTAGTCCTTGACATAAAGGCAGTCCAGGGCCTTTGTGGTTGTCTCATGAAGTTACCAGGCTCACATTCTTCCTGTCTTTCTGCTTTGCCAAAATCCTAGTAGATGATTTACACTCTCAAGGTCACAGGATGTCTGCTCAGTCATACCATCTGTGCTTCAGGTGGCTAAGTAGCAGGAAGGAAGATGAGACAAGAAGAAACAGAAGTTAAAAACATCCTCTTCTGGAAATGCTGTCCAATGGTATGTAGGTACTCCTGCTTTCAAATTGTTAACACTTCTGTTTACAGGAAAGGTTGGGAAAGATTGATTTTATCTTTGGGCATATTTCCCCAAGTATATGGAATGAGTAGGTAATTGGCAGTTTCTGTCACGTGTTTTTCAAGGTCAGATGAAGAAGTCAAACATTCTCCAATTTATTGAAGAGGTTACTGTATGTATGCACTGTCTAGTATATATATGCATACACACGTTTTATTATAAAGAAACGTGATATTATTATCACATGTAGACATGGGATCTTAGTACATGTAGAGGTCAGGCATGTAAATATGATTTTAACATTAACACAGGGAATTGGTGACTGGGATTTGGGATAGAAAAAAATTGTCAAACAAAGAAAATAATTTTTTTGTATTGGAGTAACTAAACAGGATTCAAAAAGAAGTACAACAGCAGAGCAGGGGTAAATCACCTAGAAATATGACTAAAGAATAGGTATGTAAGGAGGTATGCCTTGGTAGACAGAAATGATCTAGGAAAAGAAGTCATCTGGAAGTAGAGTTCTGGAGGATCTGAAGGGCACTTTAGCTCAAGAAGTTAGGAAGCTCTTTGAGGGGTGGTGCGACCTTACCTTGAGGTCAACATAAGCAGTAACTGCAAAGAGGTGGCCTGGCCTTCTGGCCTCCTCACAGACAATAGGGAGAGAGAGAGAGAGAAAGAGAGAGAGAGAGAGAGAGAGAGAGAGAGAGAGAGAGAGAGAGAGAACTACCCAAGAACTACCCAATTCATTCATTTTTGGGACAATACAGAAGAGGTTAGGAATAGAAGGAAAATATAATGCCTTGTGATAATTTGTACCAAGTTGACTTGAGTAATGAATCTATATCTTTATATTTCATGACATGTAATAAAATGAATTTTCCACCCTCACTGCCTTCTTGGATTTGGGCTTTTTTCTTTTTTTTTTTTTTTTTTTTTGAGTTGGAGTCTCACTCTGTCACCCAGACTGGAGTGCAGTGGCCGCTCCCGGCCACCGCAACCTCGACCTGCTGGGCTCCGATGATCCTTCCGCCTCAGCCTTCTGAGTAGCTGGAACTACAGGCGTGCACTACTACGCCCAGCTAATTTTTTGGTTTATTGTAGAGATGAGGTCTCACTGCCCAGGCGGGTCTCGAACCCGCGGGCTCAGTCAATCCACTCACCTCAGCCTCCCAAAGGCGCGGGATTACAGGCTGAGCCACCGAGCCCGGCAGATTTGGGCTTTTTTCAACACCCCCTACTTATAGGGCCACTGGGGAAAACAAACAGAAAAGCACCACAGAGGCAAGTTTGAAGTCTTAGAAGAAAATCTCCTGAGACATTGGCTGAGGACCATAGAAAGTTACTTATGGCAGAATTTTGCTGGAATTTTTCCATTCTCTGAGCCCATTTTGTCATAGGTCACCATGACTTGACAAATGAGTATCATATTGATTAGTTCTAGCAGCTTAATAAAATTCGTTGATCAAGGATAGCATGAATCTTTGAGTATGTCAACTCCGTGTTACCTTTGATTGAGACTAAGAATGCCTGGCACATAGTAAGCATGCAATAAAAATTTAATTTAATTTATTAACCAAATAAATGGATGAATAATCTTCTAGAGAGTATTTAGCATGGCTCCACTAAATGACATTTTGGTTATGTTTATTTA
Source organism: Carlito syrichta (assembly GCF_000164805.1). NCBI lineage: Eukaryota > Metazoa > Chordata > Mammalia > Primates > Tarsiidae > Carlito > Carlito syrichta. The sequence continues at coordinate 747,280 of NW_007251203.1, read as the reverse complement.
TTTAGTTATCTATAGTGCTAGAAAAATCTAGCTTGTGCAAAGTACAACTTGAGGGTTTTTTTGTTTGTTTGGTTTGCTTTTTTTTTGAGTTGGAGTCTCATTCTGTCACCTAGGTTGGAGTGCAGTGGCACGCTTACGGTCATGGTTACCCCATCGTCGACCGGCTGGGCTCCAGCGATCCTTCCACCTCAACCTTCCAAGTAACCAGAACAACAGGTGTGCGCTACCATGTCAGTTAATTTTTTTTTTTTTTTTTTTTGAGTTGGAGTCTCACTCTGTCGCCCAGACTGGAGTGCAGTGGCTGCTCCCGGCCACCGCAGCCTTGACCTGCTGGGCTCCAGCGATCTTTCTGCCTCAGCTTTCCAAGTAGCTGGAATTATAGGCATGCGCTACCACGCCCGGCTGATTTTTTTTTTTTTTTTTTTAATTTATGGTAGAGATGAGGTCTCACTGCCCAGGCGGGTCTTGAACCCGTGGGCTCAGGCAATTCACTCACCTCAGCCTCCCAAAGGTGCGGGATTACAGGTTGAGCCACCGAGCCCAGCTAATTTTTTTTTTAATTGTAGAGACAAGGTCTCGCCAAGTTGCCCAGGCTGGTCTCGAACCCTCAGGCTCAGGCAATCCACCAGCCTCAGCCTCCCAAAGTCCTGGGATGACAGGCTGAGCCACTGAGCCTGGCCCACTTGAGTTTTATTTTATAACATTTGTTGAAGCCATCATGGACAGACTATTTCTGTGGAGGTAAAAAAGTACCCTGAAGGGATAACAGTAAAAATGACTTTAAAACATGTTGGCTCCTTGTTAAGATGCCTTGAATTCATATCACATTTCTCAAATCTACTATTCATCAGGGTGAGAACATTGTTCCCCATGCCCTTTCCAAAGAAAACAAAGAACAGATTAAATTTATCTAATATTTTATTGATATTCATAACAGATTGACTAAAAATCCTTTCCTAACTTAGACTATCATCTTTGTACCCACCCAAACATTTTTTTAAAGGATAAGTCTTAGAGTCATGGGGTTGATTAGCTCAGTCTTTCCTACTTTGTATATCTGAGTGTTTATTCATGCAATAAGACCATGGCCCTACTATGTTCAAGGCAGTGTGTCAAAAAAGATCTGATTCTTACTCTCAAGGAGCTTTCAGTCTACAGAAGATAAAGATAAATACTTAATTAAAATGCAGTGCTATTAGGGGATGTAAGTGCTGATGGTAAATGTTATAATGGTTATTTGCATAGGGACCTCTGGCAATATAAGGAGATGATTTAGTGTAATTTTTTAAGAGCTTAAACTTGGATGTTTGATGTCTGTTTTCTAATATTATCTATACTTTCACTAGCTGTGTGATGTTGGGCAAATTACTTTGTCTCTCAGAGTCTCAGTTTTCTTATCTGTAAAGATAATAGTTGTTGTATTCATCTCAAAAGGTGTTTTGAGGAGTTAATGAAATATTCTTATTAGGAACTTGCTTAGTATAAGATAACAACTCCTTAGTATCATGCTAGGTGCTAGTCTCTCCTTCTCTCATCAATCTCATCTTTCCCACCCTCTCCTCTACTAGCTACACACCAACCACACTTCTTCTAGGTCCTGGAGTGCACCAAACTTTCCTTGCTTGAGAGCCTTCGCACATGCTGTTTCCTTGTCTGAAATGCTCTAATGCCCTAGTTTCCCCCATGAATGATGATTCATCTCTGAGGTTTTAACCCAAATATCTTTTTACAGGTCATAGCGCAAACATCTTTTTCCTGATCCCTAAGTGTAAATCAGTTCCATTCAGTCTTCTGTTTTTTTTTAACTGCCTATTGTCATAATTTCTAAACCTATATTCTGCTGTATATATATAATATTTATTTCCTCCACTAGACTGTGGCTCAAGGAGAGTTAGAATCATATCTTTTTCATCACTATAAATTCATTTCACCACAAGGCTTGGCACATAGGACATACATTAAATATTTGATATTTAAGAGGAAGTAAATGAATGGAAACATGACTTTGCATATACAGCATTAACACTGTGTCTGGTTTCTAGTAAGTGTTTTATAAATGTCCATTTATAATTTCAAACCGCAGGTATGAGATTTAGACTGTGGGAGCCAAAAGAGGTGACATTGGAATTGAGGTTTAAAGTCAAGTTCTTCTATCCCCGTTTTGGGACTTTATAGAACAGAGGTTTTTAAGGCTATATCCATATATTTTATGACAATCCATGAGAATTTTATGGAAAAATGAGTAGTCATTTTACTTTTGACATTATTTAGCATAGTTTCTTCTGAAATGTTCCAAGCACTGCTTCACATTATCTCTTCGAGGTAGGTAACAGGGAAGATGCTTATTTCTGTTTCAGAAGTAGAGAATTACAGAACAAAGAACAAAAGTTAAGTCAGGTTATGTGGTGAAACTTCTGGAAGAGATGAAATAAAAGGCAAAGGGCATCAAAGCAAACTTTAAAGCCAACAGGTCAATGAAAACATCACTGAATTCTCAGCAAGTTACGTGTTTGGCAGCCACAGGCTACATGCTGGAGCTGATCTGCCCAAAGGGGAAGTTCAGGAAAAGGGAGTGGTCTACATTCCAGCAGTCTTGAAGTGTCTCGCAAGTGAAACTCACTATGGCTTCATTAGAAATCAGAATGGCTCACTCATACTGGATCTTGGTCATGATTTCATGGACTGAAATAACCTCCAGTCGGTCAAAATAAGAGCTGGTGAAATCTGAGGAGTTGCAAGGTGCGCACAGTCTTCATTTAGAAACATTTTCCATAAAATACTGAAGGTATCAGATTAAAATGCCTATTTATGGAGTTTCATAGGGAACCATCATTCTACCACATATTCTAATATTTCAACGTTGCCAATTTAAGCTCATTTATAGAGCTTAAAATAACCAAAGATGCTAAGAATTTAACATATGTTTTTCTTAAAATGAGTGGAAGACAGAAGGGTTAGATCTTCCTTTTGGGCAACTCATCAGAATCTACAGAAGGAAGAAAAGGATTCTGATTTCTGTTCAAAAAAGATTTTCTTTTCCCCCCATTCTCCCTTGGACTCTGCCCCTAGAATAACAATTCTCAAGAAAAAAAAAATGATAGCAGAGTCTGTTAAGCCCAATCCTCAGATTCCTTTGTCTCAGCTTTGGCAGACTTTTCCCAGGCCATCTGAATCACTGGATTCAGTGTCATTCTTGAAATGAATACAGTTGATTTATCCATGCCAGTCTCATAGATTGAGGCTGTGACTCCTCTGAGTCAACATTTTAGTGTTTATTATAGGTCAAGCTCTAAACATGCAAAGACAATAGAACAAGATTACTGCCCATAAGGAATTATAATCTACGGGGTAGGGAGAAACACTAACAATGTGATGCAATGTGGTGAGTATGCCATGGTAGACATATTTTCTGTGGAAGCCCAGGGAAGACAATTAGGCTATTAAATCTTCCATTTATAAAGTGTCTAAGTGTGAATTTAAGACAAAGCCCTACCTTATAGCTGAGAAAGATAAACACTGAAAAAGAAAAGTTTCGTTTCCTCCAGGAGCTCAACGTGCTCTTAAGAAAGAAACACACACACACACACACACACACACACACACACATACAACTCAAATAATATAGAATGAAATCTGTTATAAATTCCTTAAAATAATGGTGAAAAAGTACTCCATGCTCTAAGAGGACTTCTACTTCAAGCATCATGGCAAACTAGAAATCCTAAAACCCTCCCCACCTAAATATGCTCAGTAAAATATTTTAATATATATCTTTTTTTTTTTTTTAATAATTAATCAGTATTTTTATTATAGTTTTGTGGGGTACAGTTAAGGGTTAGGTGTACAATTACGTTTCATTCAGACACCCTGTTGATAAGAGGTGTTTTCCCAGCCCCAGACAGATATTTGCTACTGTTAATCCCCTCCCCCTCCCCCCCATAGTTTCCCAGTACCGTCAGTCATTTTGTTATAGTATTACATTGGATGTTCAAGGTCCATTATATGAGTGAGAACATGTGATATTCTGATCTTTGTTTCTGTGTGAGGTCACTCAGTATTATAGACTCTAGTTCCATCCAGGTTGCTGCAAAATTCATGATTTTGTTCTTTTTTATGGCTGCGTAGTTAATATATATCTTAAAATGAATTGCTAAGTTAGAAATGAAATGAAGAAAACTCAGGGAGGCTAAATAAATAAATAAATATATAAATAAATAAAGCACAAGTACAAATCCATAGGGGTAAGCCAGCAGTGAAACGTATCTGTTTCCCTAATGTCACCTACCATTTCTCCATAACTTAGAGATTTGGTTTTGTTGTTAAATTGGGACCAGGAAGCAAAAACTAAGATCATCATAATTAATATCAGATTAGAAATAAAAAGCTTAAACCCACTACATTAGACACTTGGTAAAATAGTGAACTAGGAATATTCCTGCCTTGACCTCTACTCTGAATAACAGGATAAAATTCTCCTTTATGTGACCATCTTAGGACTTTGAGGCCCAACTTCATACTATTCTTATGTTTGAGATGGTTTAAGCCGAGGAGTTATTATAGAGTGATCCTAGGTTGACAGTGTCCCAAGATGGCCATCAGAAGGAAATATAAATCTCAGGAGGAACACACCTTTGACTTAGGACTCAAAATTCCCACAGATGAAGTATACTGAACATGTGCTCATGATAACAACATTGTATAATACATAGAAAGAAACAGCCATAAACATGAATCAGCAAAATCAAAATCAAAGAAACACACAAAAAACCTAAACAAATAAAAAAATAAAAACAGCAACTTCAGACCCACAAAGATGTTAGCTATTGTAATTGTTGAATTAGTAATTTAGTGTGTTTAAATAAATAAAAAAGAATATTTCAAGTATAAGTATAGAACAAGAGATTTTAAGAAATGAATAGGCAGATTTGAAAAGACTCAAATAGAAATTGTAGAAATAAAAAACAACAATTGAAATAAAAAAGGCAATGACTAGGTTAAACAATAATTTAGACAAAGCTGAAGAGAGAATTAGTGAACAGAGGGATATCTGAAGAAATCCTGAGATAAAATATTATAAAAGAGAAACTTAAAAACATGAAAGATGCAGTGAGACAATGATAACAAATGTCTAATTTGGACTTCAGATGAAAAGCTGAGGTAATACAGAGAGGCACTACTTGAAATGATAAGGTCTGAGAATCATAAATAATGATGAATAATGATGAAGAACATGAATCCCTTAGAATCCTTTGAAGCAGGTTGTCCAAAAAGTTCCAAGCAACTTAAATAAAAACATATTTAGACACAGTGTAGTAAAATATCTTAATAACAAAGACTCCCTTCCTTCAACCCTAAATGGTTAGAAAGAGAGGGGGGGAAATCCCAGGTTGTTATCTATAGAAGAGTAATAGTTAAATAGGCATCTAACTTCTCAGGAATAACAGTGTAAACTAAAAGAACATAGAAAACTATCTTCAGAGTGTAAAGAAAATGTATGTTAACCTAGTATTGTGTGCTTGAGTTTAAGAATAAGAAAAATTTTTTCAGACAAAAAACACTGATGGATTTTTTTAGCAATAAAATGTTCTGAGTATGCATAAAAGACAGACAAGAATAATTTGTATAAACAATAACAATGTCTAATTTTGTTGTAGAAATAGCGATATAACCAAAATATTCTGGTCAATATATTTAGCTAGCTTTAGACTATGTTATGTCTATGTTAATGATTAAAATAATAGAGGAATAATTTATAATGCCAAACTAGTTGTGGGCAGAATAAAGAATGAGAAAAAATAGCACAAAGTATGTAAGAAAGAAGATAAAAAGAAAGAAACCGAAAAAGCAGAACATTTAGAAAGCATGAAATAAGAAAGTATAAAGCACTAAAAATACATCAGTAATCATAACAAATGCATATGGGATATACTTTTTAGTTGCCCATATGCATTGCCAGACCAGTTAAGAAACCAAATTCAGCTATATGTTGAATTCAAGTGGCACACCTAAAACAAAAGAATACAGAGAGACTGAAAGTAAAAAGATGGGTTTACAGGCATATAAAAAGATACTCAAACACTAGTCATCAGGGAAATGCAAATATTGATACCACTAACACACCCTCTAGATAAAATATATTTAAAAGTCCATGTTTGGAAAGGATGTAAAGCAACAAAAATTAGATACTGCTGATGGGAGTGTCAATTGGTAACAACATTTTGGAAAGTGCTTTACATTATCTCTCATCCAAGTACTAACCAGGCCCGACCCTGCTTAGCTTCTGAGATCAGGCATGTTTAGGATGGCATGGCTGTAGGCTGCTTAACATTATCTAGCAGAGAAACTCACACATGCATAGCAGAAAATATATGTGTTTGTGTGTGTGTATATGTGCCTGTGTATATATATTCATAGCAGTATTGCTTGTAATAACCCAAACTAGAAATAATCCAAATGTCCATCATCAAAACAATGTTATACAATGGAATATTATGTTGGGGTAATTAGGATAAGAGATACAAATGAAAGAATAAGTATTTGAGGAAGGTTGAACTCTCAGTTGAACATGTTGACTTCAAGGTATCTGAGGTAGAAATGTTTAGAAGTGTATTGCTGATGCTGAAGTTGTAGGTTGAACTTAGAAGCAAAATCAGGGCCTGGTAATCACCCACTGTGGTAATAATGAATTGGTCAGTGGCTGCTGAGAGAAATTTCTTCAGAGTAGCAAGACCTAATACCTCATGGCAAAGATGAGATGAGAGAAGGATGAAAAGGTGAAGATATCCAGTGTCTGCTAATTGGAAAATAGGATCAACCTGGCAATACTTCCTGATATTTATTGGGTGTTTATTAGAACTTCATATAGATTTTCTATATAAATCTTCACAACTCTCTGAAATGGGTACTTTTGTTACCTGCATTTCATTGATGGTAAAACTAAGGTATAGAGAGATTAAGATAACAGAGCTAAGTGGTAAAGTCAGGACTTATACATAATCAATCTTTTTAAACATATTGAAACAGTGAAGTTCTTGGCTGTAGGTGAGATTTAGGTATGCTTGTAGCATAAAGGGATTGGAATGAGAAAAGGGAATAAGAAGAAAGAGGACAAGGTGTAGCAGAGAATGGAAGGTGCTTGAAGTAGCCAAGAGGAGCGGTGGGAAAGGAGACGCTTTCTTCTTGGATTAGAGAAAAAGCAGGGATGACGAAGGTAATTCAAAGTGTGGGTGGCAGGAAGTAGGAGGATTCATTTTGGGTGATTTGGTCCTGCAGTTTTGGCATGCTGTGATCATCTACTGAGGTAAAGGGAGACCAGAGTGGCTTAGTGGCGTGGAGCAGTAGCTATGGTTGAAACATCTGGGACCATAGAAGCAGATATAGCCACAGTGCCATGAAGCAGCGTACCACTCAGTGTTAGACACTAATGTCAGCACATAAAATAAAAGTCACATGTAATAAAAATTACTTTTAAAAAATCCCCTAAATATCCCAGAAAGTATAATATATATGGCTTTGTGTGTACTGTGCCGTCTCTCAATTAGTCTGACAGAGTCAGCTTTTCCTCCAGCAGCGAAACAGAGGGCTGTTTCTTTGGTTGAGCACCAGATGAAGGAGTTAGCTTGCCTTGGGGCTCTTTGTATCTTAAAAAAAAAACAAAAACATGCACAATGAGACTCTGCTGTGCAGGGTAGTGTTTCAAGTATAGCCTGTGTGAACAGATTGGGGTGTGAATCCTGACCTGACCTTGCTAGCTGAAGACAGTGGGCAACTTCACCAAATCTCTGAGAGCCTTGATTTCTTTTTCTACAAAAGAAACCAGTACAAGGCCTGGCATAGATTAGATGCTCAATTCCTAGTGGAAAATAAGAAAATATAAAATCAAATAGTAGAACCAGCTGGTATGAACAAGTTAATTGGGGATGAACCAAAGACCTGGCCAAGGTTGAGAAGTCTGAGACAGTCATTAATTATTTGCCCAGGGAGCTCGCAATATGGAATCTAATGTAAGGAAGCACATGGCTGAGTTTATCCAGATATGAGGACTGGTGTAAACGCCCAATGTAATCTTCTAAGGCAACTATTTTAATGTACCCTATAGGGTACATTAAAATAGTTGCCTTAGAAGATTACATTGGGCGTTTACAGAGGGATGGAGGACGATAATACATGAGAGAATAAAAATGCATCAAGGAACTAAAAGTCACACTGAGTCTGATGAGCAAAACCAGCTGGGATGAGGGAAAAAAGAAACTGAAGTATGGGAGATAGTAATGTAGGGCAAGAAAGACTTTTCTTTTTCCCTTTTGGTTTCTGTGACTGGGATTTATAAATTAAGTTGATAAAAACCAGATTAACAGAAGAAACGAAGCATACAGATTTTATTTAATGTTAATGTTTATATGTGGCATGGGGGCTTCATAGAAAGAAATGAAAACCCCAAAGAAGCAGCTAGACCCAGAGTATTATATACCATTTTAACAAAGGATGATGAATTGTGGAGACTGATAGGACAAAGGAAAAAGGAGTTTGGTCTGGGGGAGTAAACTGTAAGAAAATGACTAGGAAATATATGAAGGGAAACTAAAGAAAGATAAGGGCTGTTTTAATAAAGCTTGTTTATACAGACTCATTTTGGCATCAACTCCCCATCTCTGATGATAAAAATGTTCTCTTCTTTCTGGTACAAGGACGGTACTATTCCTATGGGAAATTTATGCCCTGATCTTAGGTAGAAAAAAGGGGGGCAGAGAACCCTTTCTGCATCTGCTTTTTCTCAGTTGTCTTCAGCTAAAAATAATCAATGTGGCATATCTTGGGGTGGTATGTTCTTTTTTTTTTTTTGAGTTGGAGTCTCACTCTGTCACCCAGACTGGAGTGCAGTGGCCGCTCCCGGCCACTGCAGCCTTGACTTGCTGGGCTCCAGCGATCCTTCTGCCTCAGCCTTCCAAGTAGCCGGAATCACAGGCATGTGCTACCACACCTGGCTGATTTTTTGATTTATTGTAGAGATGAAGTCTCTCTGCCCAGGCGGGTCTCCAACCCGCAGGCTCAGGCAAACCACTCACCTCAGCCTCCCAAAGGCGCAGGATTACAGGCTGAGCCACCGAGCCCAGCTGGGGTGCTATGTTCTAATCTCCTTCAATGGAGTTCAGAGACAGTATCTGGAGTAAAGGCTGGTAGGACGCTCTTCTTCCCACAATAACTTTTGTGAATTCAGAGGTAGTCAGAGCCAACAGAACACTTCCTTCCTAGACTCATTTAAATAGTGTGTCACAGGACATCTCTTTGAGTAATTATTAGAACCTTATTATTATTATTTTAAAGCCATGCCTTTATTGAGAAGGAATAGGTTACTTCCAATTTTTCACTTTTTCTTTTTTTACTAATATGGTTCAATAAGCATATTTGTAGCTATATAATTGTGCACTTTTTTTGTGTGTGTGTGTTTTTTTTTTTATTTGGAGTCTCATTCCGTCACCCAGGCTGGAGTGCAGTAGCATGCACACAGCCAATCCAGCATCGACCTGCTGGGCTCCGGTGATCCTTCTGCCTCAGCCTTCCAAGTAGCCAGAACTACCAGCGCGTGCACTGCCACACCCAGCTAATTTTTTTTTAATTTACTGTAGAGACGAGGTCTCGCCCAGTTGTCCAGGCTGGTCTCAAACCCATGGGCTCAGGCAATCCATTCGCCTCAGCCTCTCAAAATGCTGGGATTACAGGCTGAGCCACCAAGCCTGACCAGAACCTTATTTTTAAAGATGACAGCACTGTATGCTGTTAAAACCATGGGGTCTGAAACTAAGAGTATAGAGTCTGAAACTATGTTATCTAAATTCATATGCTGGCTCTTTCATTGACCAACTGTGCGACCTTGGGCAACTGAGATGAACTCCTCAGTTTTTCATTTTTTTTCATATATCAAAACAGTAAAACTGGGGTTGTTGGGAGGCTTAAATGAGTAACACCCTTAGAGTTGTAATAATGAGCCCTTAGGATGTGAATGATAAGTGAGCTGCTATTGTTATGAAAATGGCGGGGGGAAGCTCATTCATTTACTGGTAGGTGCTGAACTTTTTCTAGACTGGTTCTAGTTTCATTGTCTAGTTTGCTTTTAATCAGTGGCGTGTACTTTGGAGTCTGCTGACTGAGATGGAAAGGGCCATCTGTGGCCATGGAGCACACTGTGTTCTCTGTTAAGAAAATGGCCCTGGGTCGGATGAAGGGTAACTTCAGGAGTGCTGTGATCAGAGTGACTGAGAAACACTACTATCCAGAGACACCCTTCCTTAGCCACCACAAGGACAGATCTCTTCCCCTGTCTTTTTTTTCCCCTAGAGACATTTTTATCCTTTAACAGGAAATCTATTTATCCCCAGATCCTGGGTTACACTAACAGGGGGACATGAACAATCACATCTATTGTTTGTTTCTTTGTCACAATTTTAACCTTTTTAAAAATCAGTGAAGTTTGCAACCTAATGACTGTTTCTATATCATCCATCACTCTGACAGAGATAATAACACCCAAGTGGAACAAGGAATGAATAATTTAACAGGAAAAATTAGATTCCTAGTATAAGCTTCTTCAAAGAGATTTTCTGAATTAAAGTTGAGGTAATCTGTTTGGTGTAAAATAAATTAACCCCTTCTTTTGTGTTCAAAGCTCCTTGGAGGATTGTTCATATCTTATATGAATTAAGTTGAAACAATTAGGTATCATCTGTGTATCTAAAAGCATCTGTACAAGATACTCTTATTATGTAAAAAGTCCTTTGAATGGTTATTGCAATAACCAGATGTCTAACCTAGGCCCCTGTGTAGTCTTTAAAAATGTCTTTCACAGTATAGAACCTAAAAGTATAGGGCTCTGAAGCCACATCCCCCACAATTCTTATTGATTAGAAATCTAAACTGTTTTTATTCCTTTCACAAGTTTAGAAACTGACTCTGATGACACCTCAGTACTGTATGCTCTTAGTGTTAGAATGAGGCAGAAGCCAATCTTGTGGTGCATTTTTCTTGTATACTGACAGTATGTTTGCAGGAGCTTGCTAATGGAAAATAGGACAGGAGAAGCCATGAAAAGACATTGGTATTGCCAGCCTCCATAAGGGTTAGGAAAAACATGGAGGCATCTGTGAAATGCAAATTTAAACAAAGAGGAAATATGATTTACATTTGAATAAACCATTATGATCTTTGACTTTAGAATTTCTTCTTGAATGAAAAATCTGGAGTGCAGTAGCCAGGTAGTAGTAGTAAAGAGTTTAAAGAAGAAGATATGTTTTTAGTTTCAGTATCTCTTTTAAATCACGCCTTGAAATAAGAAATGGATGTTTGAGTCTGCAGCTGGGAGCTCAAAAGGCCAACGGAGAAGAGTTTCTTTTTTTATTATAAACATATGAATTAATCATGGTTCAAAAATGGAACCAGGAGAATATCTACAGCTGGAAAGGGAAATAAAACAAGAAAAAAAATTTTCATTTATTTATTTGTATAAGTGCACACACACATCTATATACACACATGGTATAAATATGTGCTCATACCCACCATCTAGTTCCTGAAGATCATGATCACAAGTAAGTGTGTAAGTAATACTGATTCAACATCTGAGGAGAAAAGCCACGTTCATAATTTTACCTTGGGCTTGATTGATCTAGAATTTGTATTTAAGCAGGAGTCTTCTTAACAGATTTTAATACAAAAAGGTTTCCTTACTCCTATCTGCACCCAAACTCCGATATATTTTAGAAAGCAAAAATTAAATAAAATACCTCATGAGTTCTTGTGTGACAGAGCTTCAGAACTACTAAGACGGCAAAAAGACACAGAGCGACATCAAACCAGTAGGAAGTTAACCCCGCGGTACACTAGTTTCTTCCTCACTGCTTTGAAGTTTTTGCTTTCTAAAATTTTACATATCTATCATCTCCCTCTCTATCTATCATCTACCTGTCTTTACCATAGTACAACATACAAAGACATGAGACTTTCATTTCTATATACTTTACACTTTTTCTTTTTTTTCTTCCAAATTAGACTTTTAGAATTTACAACCCAGAATACTGACTCTAGTCAATGTGGTCTTGGGTTAGTTCTCCCTCACAATTACTGGCTACTCCAGAGGGCTGGGGTCAGAGACTTGATTAAATAAATTACAGCTTCGGGTCCCCTCCAATAAACCATGTCAGGCTTTAGGCAACCCAAAACAATGCTCCCTGTTTTAACCCATAATGGGCAGTTGAGTTCAGTAAATGGCCTAATCACTTCAGCATAAATATTTATGGGAGAATTTTTCCAATTAAGGTAGAGGCTTGTTTAGATGCTATCAGCGTAGAGAGGGCTTTTCCAACAAGAAAATTACTGTTAAAAGACATCAGGAAATGTTTAAACTCCAGGAGGCTAAAAGGTCAGTGAGTCTGCAATGTGCAAAGCCTGCATTCATAGTAATGCTGTCTATGTGCATTAAATCCTCCCCTACCCTTTTAAAAGGGGGATTAAAAAGTAGTCCTTTGTACCTAGGCAAACAAATATTGGTTCATTCATATAAAAAATATTTATGTTGAGAAATAAAAATGTGGGGCAGTGACTCAATCAGATTTGATGTCGTCCCAACTTTTACAAGAGGCTGCATAAGTCTTACTTGTTTGCTGGGTTCAAGTATGGAGGGTGGCGCCAACAATGGAATTGAATGATTTCCATAGTAGGTGCCGTCAGCGTGGACTTCAAGGATTTTTGTTGCACACACCCTAGAAAGAGATGTAAATATGCAATTTGTAAGTCATGTTGCCAAGAAAGAGCTGTATAAAATCTGAAATGTGGAATACAGGCAGATAAACTCCCAGAGGAGAAGAGTATGTGATCTCAGTGGAAATCCATTAATCTACCAACCAGTGTACATGCGTGCCTGACATATAGTATTTTGCTCTAAAGGAAAACATAAAAAAAAGAAAAAGAGAAAGTGGGAAAAAACAATCCCCATAGAATATGAGCACAAAGCACCTTTGCCTGAAAATAAACTTACTAAATTTACAGCAGAAGAAACATGGGAGAGTATCTTGGATCATGCCTTTTGAGCTGAGAAGATTTTAGCATTACAGTGTGATTTTGATTCTCCCTGAAAAATGGAATAAGATATTAAAAATTAAGGTTATTTGGAAACCATTTCAGCAGAAAGCTATGATGTAAAATATAGTATAAACCATACAAGATGTGAGAGGTGGGTCCTCTGTATCAGAATAGCTCAGGTTTGTTTAAGCTAAAAGTACTATCAACCCTTTCCAAGGCACAGCTGTGGCAAACCAAAAGACAGAGAGACACCTGAAAAAATATGTAACTATAAAAAGAGACACTTGCCATTTCACATAATTAAACTGGAAGACAACTGACTTTGAGCCCCTATTCAATTCCTACCTCCATTCTCAACATGGCAATCTTAAAATCTAGGAGAAAAAAATGCCTCGGATCTCAACAACCCAGCAGTGACGCTTGACTTTGCCCTAACTGCCCTTTTCCCTGAGGGATTAACAAAACCAGTTCTTAGAGCAGCACAGGGAACAGAGCCTTGAAGTTCTCTGGAGCATCTCTTTAACCAGGAAGTGTATGACTTTGAGGAAGAACCACTCTATGACATCAGTGACACTTTGTCAGGTGTAACTCAAAGTTCTGAAAAGGAAGCCTCTGGGACCTGAGAGAATGCAGGGTAGATTGTCTTCTCAACACTTTCCCTCAATGGAATTGGTTTAGAAGAAAAGAAAATTGAAATAAAAAAGTTCTACTACTTTGTGACCTCAAAATAACACATGCTCTTAGATCTCCCCTTGTATTTTATATCTTCAGTTTATTGATATTAGGTGTTTCAGAATTGAATTTCTCTAGAGAGGAAGCTGAAGCACTCATCTATGGGTAGAACTCCTCTTCATTTGGACTTGAAGATGTCTTAGATACTGAGGCTGGGCAGGGAGCCAGTTATACAAATCTAAGCAGATTCTTATTCTATTCAGGCTCTTATCCTATTATGTAAAATTAAGTTTGTAGTTAAAGAACTTGAGTTTCTACTTAAAAGAGCCTATGTTTTATAATATGGAAGACATGAATCAGCTCAGATCCAGATCATTACCCTTGTCTCTGAAATGTTGACTGGCCTAGGTTTAGAGAAGGACACAGGTTTTACGCTGGTTTGGCTCACAAACCAGCCACAGGGAAACAATGGCATTCAGAGTTTCTCTTTCATACATGTGAGATTTGGGCAAATTCGATCTGATTTTCTGATTGCTTATCTAGGAGTGTTTTAGAGCTCAACAAAAAGATGTTGATAACTGCTTTAGGAAACGTTATCTAAATACAATACGTTGAAGATTCATTACTGATTAAGAAATGGAGGTTAACCTTCCTTCTACATCATCCTAGGACTCTCTAAAGAAACCATCACAGACAATTTTTTTTTTTTTGAGTTGGAGTCTCACTCTGTCACCCAGACTGGCGTGCAGTGGCCGCTCCTGGCCACCGCAGCCTCGACCTACTGGGCTCCGGCGATCCTTCCTCCTCAGCCTTCCACGTAGCTGGAACTACAGGCACGCGCTACCACGCCCAGCTAATTTTTTGATTTATTGTAGAGATGAGGTCTCGCCTGCCCAGGCGAGTCTCGAACCTGTGGGCTCAGGCAATCCACTCACCTCAGCCTCCCAAAGGCATGGGATTACAGGCTGAGCCACCGAGCCCGGCTCATCACAGACAATTTTAAGAGCTTTGGCAGGAATACAAGATTATCATGATTATCACACTGGGTTTTGGTGGAGAGATAATTTCCTTCCTTGTCTCTAGTTAATGCATATTGTAGTCTTGACCATCTGTAATATGTAGTAATACTTCTTTTTTCTGACATAAAATCTTTAGCATGAGTACTAACTCAGGAATTTTTCCAAATGGGCATTTTTCATTATAAAAACTATAATCGTCATTTAAAAATAAGCCCACAGATTACAAGAAGAGATAGAATATTCTTTAGGTTTAGCAAATAGTATGTAGCAACACTTCTTCATTCAGATAGCTTTGCAAGTGGCGATTTTCACATGCTTCAGAGGAGTGACAAAGAGGGCGTGCTGGATTTAACTCTGATTTGTCCTCTGACCCCAAATGTTGAAGAGATAGTTATTCTTGGAGATAATGTTGTGATTTGAATTGGACTGTCCATCACGTGTTCCATGGATTGTACAGTAGCTGTGACTAGCCAAAACTAAATAACTAAGCCTCTAAATCATACACAAAATAACAAAACCAAGACATGTATGGGTTGTCTTTGGAAGTCTACTATTTGTTTGTAAATAAGTAAACCTGTCTAAGACTAATACAGAGCCAAAGCAGTGCCTCCACTTCAACACAAGTTCTCATCCACCATAAACCAGATTGGCAAAGTAGGTTGGAATGAACTGTTTGCGCTCAGCATCCAAATTAAGTATTTTCAAAGGCTTTGGGGTATCATTTAATGCAGTTATGAAAATAAGCAGCATTCTCTATACCCAGAAAAATCAGAACAAGACTAGAAAAACTTAGGTCTGAGGTCTTATAGTAATTCAATGTATTCCCTCCCTTTTTGCTTTGTTCCTTTTGTTGTGTTCTCATGGAAACCACCATTTATGGGAAAGTCTGAATTTGTTTGCTGTTAGCATAAGTTGGTGCAGTGTTAGTCAAATGATACAAAATAAAGAAGAGTTTTCATATAGTCAATTGAATCGAATGCAAATTTTGAGGGTAATCTTTAATTGCTCATGGTTTGATGAATGGATTTAATTAACATCTTATAATACTTAACACCTTGTTTTTCAGTCATTTTCTGCTTTATCCCATGGATTTATATTCTTTTGCTTATAGCAAATCATTTCATATCAAATTCAAGCATAACTTCCATTAAAAATACAGATAACACACCAAAAAACATTGTCATGAGAAAACTCAATCCTAATTTTAATAATATGGCACATTATTAAAATGCCACTGAAATAAGCCCCAAATTTACCTGCTTTTGTTTGTAGCTTACTACTTTAAAAAATAAGCCCACAATGCAGAATACTAACTGAATATTATAGTTGCATACTACTTTCAAATTTTGAAATTGTTTTATGTCTACTACTGAAAAACATCTTCCAAAATCAATATAAAAAAGACCAAATGATTTTGTGAATGTTTTGGTCATAATATATACTTGGTTCTCTATACCAAGTCCCTGATAACTAATGGCTGAGACTACTTTTTAATCAGATCACTTAAATGTTGCAGCAACTTGACTGGAATTATATTTTTGGCTATTGCCATGAAAAAGCAAAGCTTCTAGATTACCAAAATGCCTCTATATAGAAATGGAAAATCTACACATTTTTTCCCTAAGTAAATGACACATAAATGATATACAAGGCCCCGCCCCGCCAAAAAAAAAAAACTTTTGGAGAATGGGTTCCTTGTACTACAGGCTTCCCCTGATAGTTAATTGTTCTAGGAACCCATTGGCGTCAGTGTACTTGCTAGCATTGTTGTGAAAGTCTGTGTTTGACTTCAGTGAATTTTTTTTTTTGTGGAGATTCTTTCAATGAGCTTGCCATTTCATGATGGGTGATTTAAGAGCATACCTGCCCATACCACACTGAGTGTTCAGCATTTTTGGCCAAAAACAGCATGACTCCTGTGCCCTACCCTCCCTATTCACCTGACCTCGCTTTGATCAACTTTGTTTGTTTGTTTGTTTCCCCAGATGAAAAAAGTCCTCAAAAAGAAATATTTTGCCTGTGTGGAAGAGGTGAAACAAAAAATGTCAGATGCACCAAAAGGCATAAAAAATGACGGGTTCAAAAACTGTTTTGAGTAGTGGAAAAAGTGTCTTGATAGGTGTAGTGCATCCAATGGGGAGGTCTTTGAAGGTGATTGAAGTTTAAACATGTAAGAATAAAAACACATTTTTTCTAAATAAATTCCATTCTGGTGGGGTCTCCCCTCATATGTGAAGTTTGCAACTCCAGATGATCTACTTATTTTGAAGATGGACAGCATGGTGATCTAAGGAAAAGATATTTTCAAGATTTAGACCCAGTATATGGTGCCAAGCAGTGGGTTTTAATCATTTTCAGAAAGTGAGGGGTTAGAGAACTCAGTTTAGAGTTTCTGAGACACAAGTTTATAATCCAAAAGTTGGCACTTTGGATGATTGTGGTGCAGACGACATTGCTATAATTCAAATACTTCACAACTAAGGAATGCGTGTCTGGAAATTTCCTTCTGAAGTGAATTGCTCCTTATGCTGATAAAGGCAGTGCTGAGAGTTCCACTCTGGCTCATAACTTCCCTTGCTCCATGGCTAGTCAGACTGCGTATGTGAAGTCATGGATTCAGACAGCTGGAGCCTCCTTCTCTAAGACCTTTCAAAAGCATCCATCTTTCATTTCTTTGTACACCTGCTGACAGTTTCTTAAATGGATCAACAGTTTCCTTACTACTCTACAAAACTGATGACAGTTTTCAAGGGGGTATGAAAAATATCCCAGCCTTGAAGTTGTTTACACCAATATTCACAGTTGATAAATTGGGCTGTCATTATGATCCTGCCATAAAGGGCAAAAAGGGGATTTAGTAGTGGTGTTGATCACAGCAGTACAAGGCACAAACTGATCCTACATCCATTACCAGATTTCTGTGTTTGCCACCATCTGTTGTTCTCCATCTCCGCTGAAGATAGGAAACAAAAGGCCTAACCTGCAACAGGAAGGATGCAAGTGATAACAGAGAGTGAAGACTACCTGAGAAATAAAGACTGTGAAATCCTGAACCAGACACCAGAGAGAGTTTATGGGCCCTTCTTACCGTAAGGCTAAACATTCTTGTTAGAAGGTGAAGAAACAAAATGGGCTTTTAGTGGTTATTTCATAATTTTTGTTCTTCACTGTCCTTGCTTCCAAGTGATTGAAATGTGTGGATAGGTTAGGCTAGATGAGAGAGTTTAAAAGATATGTTGCTATGCTTAAAAAATATTTATTTCTGATTAAGTCTCCCTAATCCTGAATCCCAACTGACAGTGCATGTCAGGACTGTCTGGATGTTTTTTGAAAACTGTACAAGCCTGGCCCTTACAACTCCAGTGCTGCTAAACCAGACTCTTGGGACTAGGCTGGGTGGGTGCTGAGCTAACAAGGTCTGGACATGTGACCACCTGCTATCCTGCTGGTCATGAGTCACCAGTTTAGGTCAGTGTTTCCTAAAATCTCACCCCACCAGGATCACCTGGAGAGCTTTATCAACATGTAAATATTCAGGCCCTACTTCAGTATAAACAATTGTAATCTTGAGAGGTAGTGATGGGGCAGGCCCAAGATAGTCTGAAAATATCCCCAGGTGATTCTGATTCCCTTGCAGTTTTGGGGGTCACTACCCTAGATAATAGAAGACATTAATGGAATAAGAACAGCATTTTTAATGATGAAAAGGCCAATAGATTCATGAAGGGTTTAAAGCTGATATCTGGTGAAGGCTATTTTCATTGGATCAATGTTCTGCTTACAAAATCAGTTAATCTAAGTTTTTTTTTTTCTCTTTTTGCCATTTGGAAATGTTTGTAGTGTTAATAGTGGACGCAGAGATAAATCTTAGGGCAGAAAGGTTTGAAATGGCCTTTAATTCAGAAATTAGCCTAAGGTATAAGGCCCTTAGAACAAGAAGAATTGATGAAAAACAGGCTAATCCAGCTTGTGGGCTGTTGTGTTAATGAACAAGGGGGAAATACAGATCCAGCTACTAAACTCTTTTCAGCATTCTTGCATTGTGCTCTTTGAGATGACTTTGCCTTGAGAAAGATTGCAACAGAGTGCTGAATGTTAAATATAGAGGCAGTCATCTCAGTCACTCGAGATTGGTAGAGTGCTATTTTAGGGATGGGTGGAGGTGCTGGGGGGTGGGGGAGCTGTAGGAAGAAGCTGAAAGATTTGAGAGGAAACCGAGGTCTGGAAATCAGTATGAAGTCTGATAAGGGTGAAAATAGATTTGTATGTGAACAAGATTCAGGCCTTTTCTCATTTCCAGTTTTCTGAGAAGGGCAATCTATTAACTGAGTTAGTGTGAAAATGTAGAAAGTATGGGTGTACAAGTATGAATTCTTTGGTTACAAAAATCTCCTTTGGAACTGGAAATTGGCAGAAACAGAGCCTGACTTCTGCTCAGTTAAGTCATTTTTATAAGCAGTGGCTCACTCATCTCAAAACTGGAATTACAGGAGTAGTTACAGTTTATGAAGAAATTAGATAGGAAGTAACTGAAACTGATTTTCCAAACGGCAAGGCTCAAACCATTTGGAAGCTGTAGAGTGCAGCAACTGAAAGACTGGAGTCCTGCTATGTGAACCTCATTCTAAGTTCCTTTAAAATTATGCCACTGACAGAGGAGATAAGTAGTGACAGGAGACAGACAGCAGCAGGGCCTGGGTTATTTTCTTTCTAGCAAACAGCCCTAATTTGGGCTCACCTCACACTCCTCCTCCTATTCTTTAAATTGTAGCTGCTTAAAAAAAATGTTGACAACTTTCATATGTAAGATCCTAAAGGAATAAGGACTGTTTCATTTGAATGGTGTAAAGCATGTTTCCCAATACAGTGAGAACTTTTAATAAATACTAAATGACTCAAGAGTTTATATTTATCTCCCTGAAATTGTGCTTTAAAAAAACATTCTATTTTATGACATTTCATAGAAGAGAATCCAGCAGGTTTCAGAGAAACGTCTTAGATGCTTACACCAAACTCAAAACAAAACAAAACAAAACAAAATGAAACAAAACCTGTGCTAAAGCACCCAGGCGTTTATACAGAGTTAATATGTAAAATGATCAATAGCACATTAAGAAAGTCAATTTAGCTGGGCTCGGTGGCTCAGCCTGTAATCTGTGCATTTGGGAAGCTGAGGTGAGTAGATTGCCTGAGCCCGCAGGTTCAAGACCTGCCTGGGCAGCGAGACCTCATCTCTACAATAAATCAAAAACTCAGTCAGGCGTGGTACCGCATGCCTGTAATTCTGGCTACTGGGAAGGCTGAGGCGGAAGGATCGCCGGAGCCCAGCAGGTCGAGGCTGCGGGAGCATGCCACCGCCCTCCAACCTGGGCGACAGAGTGAGACTTCGACTCAAAAAAAAAAAAAAGAAAGTCAATTAAATAGAACTTGACATCTCTCGTAGGGAATGTGTGTGGACTTAGGGCAAAGAACATAAATCTAAATCAGATGGATTTTTATTCATTACAAGAATGCCATGCAACTCAGTTAACATGTATTTGAGAAAATATTAGAAAAGCTAAGTTTTCAAGGCACTAGAACATTATTGGTTGATCCAAAATTTTTCTACAATTCTGTTACTGCCTGACCTGAAGAAAAGAGGCCTTTGGTTCTAGGATATAGGCCAAATTGACAGTCTGCCGTGCCTAATGAATAATGGGATCTGAGCGATAAATAAATGTCAGAAGGAACCTAACAATCATGACTTACAAGCAATAATCTGATTTAGAAAAATATTAAATTAGGACCTAAATGGAAAGTGGTGTTTAAACAGTTCCATTTGAGAGATCCGGACCATACTCTGCTAAGTGGAGCTGGTGGGCAAAGGGCGTTTGTTTCTGCCGTGGCAGAAGTGTGATTGATGCTGCTGCTCCTGCAAGCCTAGTCACCAACTTATTATTACAGCAGCTCTGAGGTTTGTCGCTGGGCTGTGCAAACAAATGATCGACATCATGTGGGAATGGCAGTAAGTGGAAGGGCCTCGGTGGAAAACACCGTTTGTGAAATAAGCTTTTCAGCCCAGAATTTAGCTACCGAGAGTGTAAAAACAAAGGTCTTTGCAAGAGAGACAGTGAGCAAAGCATGATGGATAATCTCGACCATGCACATAATTGCTTCCAGGTGTCTGGCCACTTTATTACTCTTGGGGTTATGCTACCACCCTGACAATGTTTTCTTTCTCAAACACGATAACTCCTTGGAAGACTGGTGCCAGCGTTTACTGTTACCTACATCACTCTAGGTTGACTTTCTTAGGGCCCAGTCTCCAGATAACTGCCATAGTAGGGAGATTTAATAAGTTATACGTATAGAATGGAGTTTAGGGAAACCCCAGGAAAAAATCAGAAGAGTGCTGGAAGTTTGTTTTCTCTCTCTGGTTTAAGTTGTATACTGCTAGAGCTATTGATAATTTTTTCAAAGGCAGTTTTTTTCCCCTCCTCTGGATGACATTTTTTGATGAAGTCCATAGTTTTCTTTTTATTTAACTGCTTGGATTTCTAATGCCATTTTCAAAGATTTTTGGTATCCACAATTTAGTGTTTAATGACTTAATTTTGATGCCAACAGAGTGAAAATGTAATGTGTTCTTGCCTGGATGTTGACACCTAGAAAGAAGAAAGTTGAAGCAGTTTTCTTAACCACCTGCTTTTCTTAGCTAGAGAAAATAATCACAAAAGCTTAAGCATAACATATCACATTTCGTTTCTAAAAAACTTGTTTCAAGAACAATCAATACAAATTCTAATGTCCTTTAAAGTCTTTGGTATAGGCAGACTTAGGAGTTGTCGATAATTCAATATCTGGTTTTAAAAATTGCTATAAAAGACCAAAGCCTTGTAAATGAAAATAAACACTGTGGACATTTTGCGCCTATTTGTAGGCTTCCCCCCCACAGGATCTTTAGAATTCATGGAGAGGAAGGGAATATATTTTTTAAGTTGGAAATAAATAATGAGATTTGATGAAAATATTATGTTACATATAGGATAAATATGTACAATTATCCATCTAATCTATTTTACCTTTGGTTAATATTTGACTTAAAACATCCTCAAGAAAACACATATAAATATGACCATATAAGCACATATTTACATATGATATTATTTTATACAACAGGGAGTATTTTTATACTCTTACTTTAAACTCTTAGAAGAAAAACACGTTATCAAACAATGGGAATAACTTGATCATTATTAACTTTTTATTACTGTATTATTTTAAGCAAATTGATAATCACAGTGTTCAGAAAAGTCCTTTCATCCTGTATACTGGTTGCCATCTACAAGATGAGGGTCCTGCATTTGGAGCACAGGAAGACATTACGTTTCAGAGCACTGTAGGTTGGACCATCAATCGTGCATTTTTTCACATGTATTTGGGTCCCTCTTCTTTTTTTTCTTTTACCTTATTTAATGTCTTTGCTGTTCAAGGATGTGCTCAAAGACGGGCTCTTACATGTAAAAATTCAAATTTATTTTACTCACACAGCTCAATCAAATTTTACACTAAAAATGAATTGTGTTGGAATATAGACCTAATTCCCAAGGGTGCACTGAAGCATCACTTTTGACCTAGGTGAGACCTAGATGCATCTGAACACCAACAGGGACACACAGCAGAAAGAAAGATGGTTATTAAAAAATATAATAACATGAGAATTGCAATGAATTTTAATAAACTAATCTTTCTACAGTTTAAGTTCATTTCTTATACAAGAATACATATATATGTATAAAATGGTTCTTCTTCTTATTAAAAAGATAATAACAATAATCTTTCAGCATTCAAGTGTGTCAAGAAAAAGGCTTTTATTTTTTACAAAGTAATTTAAATGGAGGCCTGGAGTAGACCATTTCATGTGGCATTTACAACTGCGCCAATTTTAATGATTTGTCTACATTTATTTTACATTCTCCATGACTGAAGTGGTGGGTCTAGAATATAGAATAGTCTGCAAGTAGGTGTTTAATAGATATCTGGTCTGGTTTCATTCTTGCCAGGCCCTGCTTCTGTGACTTTTGCTCTCATTTATTGCCCATTGTCAAGGTGAAGGTCTCTCTTCCTCTGCAGCCACTTAAATGATTGATTCTGTTTCTCTTTGACCCACTGTTTCTTGACTACCTCTCTGGAGTTCTCTTAGTGAGTGCAGAAACAAAAAATTTTCTGGGTAACAACTTCTTGCTCCTTCCCATGAGGGTCCTGCCACCTTCCTGAAAATAAGCCTTGAAATGCCTAAATTTGCAGTATGAACCCAGCATAGGACATTCCTCTGAGAGCCTTACTTGAAAAAGTGAAGTTAAAAATTATGGAGAAGTGGTTCTGGAGAAAGATAGCCCAGGACAAAAAGTCTCCTCCTTATCTAGGGCAATGGAAAGGCTTTCAGCAAAAAAAAAAAAAAAAAAAAAAAAAAATGTCCTAGGGTCATTATTTTTCTCTCAAATTTGTCAAACCTTCTGGAATAAGACCACCAGAAAACAGGTAAGAAAAGTGAAGGCTTTATTGCTTATATCAGGAAGAGGGGTATGAGGGTAAGACTGACGCTGTCCTCTGGCAGTTAGCAGAGGTTTTCTATGTTACACAGCAATTTAGGTTGGTCACAAGAAAAGAGGACCAAGAAACAGGAATATAAAGAGAGGGCTGAGGCAGATCTAACTCAACAGTTCTGTTTTCAGAAACAGATCGCTAAGGCTGAGCCAGTCTGGGAAAAGAACACTCTGTGGCCATTGGTTGATCAAGAAAATGGCAACTTGGGCCCGAGTCATACAATTCTTTTTACCTATTTTGTGAAAGACTCTCAAGCTGTTACCATGACCCTGATTCCCGTCACACCTAATAGGATGGGTGCTCTGGCAGGTAGTGCTCTGCATTGCCATTTTCTACCCCTGAGACTTGAATTTTGCATTTTCTCTCTCTTGAAAGTCCTCCCCAGCTCAGATATCATTTCCTGAAGTTTTCTGTGATCATAGCAAGGACTAGCACTGCCTTTTGAAGTCTGTATGGGTTGATTGCAATGCTATTACAGCATTTCCCTCCTGTAACAGTGATTTACATATTTATCCTAATCTTTCTAATAGATTTATAATCACTTAGCAGAGAGAAAATTCATATGTGCCAGGCAGTGGGTCACATACTGTTGTATCTAATCTCCATCAATCCTGGTGAAATCTCTCTAATCTAGGCATCACTGTCCTCATTTAAAAATGAAGAAACCAGCCGGGCTTGGTGGCTCAGCCTGGAATCCTGCGCCTTGGGAAGCTGAGGTGAGTGGATTACCTGAGCCCGCGGGTTCGAGACCTACCTGGGCAACTTGGCGAGACCTCATCTCTACAATAAATCAAAAACTCAGCCGGGCGTGGTAGTGCGCGCCTGTAGTTCCAGCAACTTGGAAGGCTGAGGCGGCAGGATCGCCAGAGCCCAGCAGGTCGAGGCTACGGTGGCCGGGAGCGGCCACTGCACTCCAGTCTGGGCGACAGAGTGATACCCCAACTCTTAAAAAAAAAAAAAAAAAAGTCATAAAAATAAAGAAACCGAGACTCACAGAGTTCCAGAGACTCACCCAGGCCCCAAGGTCTGTCGTGGTGGAGTGGAGATTTGGACTCAGGTGTGCGTGACTGCAAAGCCCAGGCTCTTTCCTACCACCGCATGCTGACCATCTTCCATCAGGGATCGGAATTAATGCTTATCCTCTCCAGGGACTGTTAAATATTTGTTGATTTAATTAGTGATTTGAACAAATTACCCAGCATTTGGCTTTGTAAACATTGTACTTTGAAGTGATTAGCGATGGCATTAAAAAGAGGAGTGATTGCCCGGCTCAGTGTAGCTCAGCCTGTAATCCCGTGTCTTTGGGAGGCTGAGGTGAGTGGATTGCCTGAGCCCGCGGGTTCGAGACTCGCCTGGGCAGCGAGACCTCATCTCTACAATAAATCAAAAAATCAGCCGCGCGTGGTAGCGCATGCCTGTAATTCCGGCTCCTTGGAAGGCTGAGGCGGAAGGATCGCCGGAGCCCAGCAGATGGAAGCTGCGGTGGCCGGAAGCGGCCACTGCACCACTGCACTCCAGTCTGGGCGACCGAATGAGACTCTAACTCAAAAATAAATAAATAAAAAAAAAAAAAAAAAAAAAAAAAAGAAGAGTGACTTTTGTATGTGACATTGTGGTTTATTGATTCTGTGTCATTTTAACATCATAGAGTCCAGTGGTAGAAGAAAATGATAAGGAGAAATGATCTATTTAACCATAGGTCCTTAAATCTACCCATATCATTTTATTGCATTTTATAATGATGAATTGAAGAAACTTTGGGGATAGTTAGTTTATTTAAAATACAAATAGCAAGTAAGAGACATGGCTCTCTGCTGTTATCGATCTCATGACCGATTAAGTGGATACTGAGCTTCAGGTTATGCTAGGGCAGAGAAAATATATACATTTTGTCTGAAGTCACTATTGCTGGGGAAGGGATTGCTTTGTATAATGTCTCTGGAATTGTGTAATGGTCCATTTCAGGGAAAACTGTGCCAAGTCAAAATAAAAACAAAACTACAATAGTAAGGGTGCCTCAAGGTGCTCTGTCTGCAGCCGAGTGACTGGGTGCAGTGCTAGGGATCCAGTAGACAGCTGAAGAGACCATTGGGACAACACAAAGGAGCCATGTGGCTTTGGATACCAGGGAGAGGATGGCTACAAGGTCAAGATTACAAACTCCTCAAGGGCAGAGGCTAAGTCTTTCTTGGTCACTTTTTAGATCCCTAGTACCTGGCAATTTGCTTAGCATGGAGTGTTAAAAAAAATAGTTGTTGAATGAAGGTTTGCTAGAAGCTGCTGTGGAACTGTGTTTTTGCCAAAATACAAATTGTTATATAATATGTGAATTAACATGCTTTATCATCTAGGACCAAGAGACCATTATTTGTGAACATTTGTGAGACATTCTCAGAATTATCCTGAATTAAATAGGAAGATTTTGAGGGCTGATGGACAGTGATTTCCATAGTAAGACTATGCAGAAGATTAATGTTCTTCTTTTTTTGCATTATTGCCCCAGGTATTTATGGCCTGAGAAAATATAATATGCTTATATGTTTATGCTGAGATTTATGCCATTGGAGGTGGCCCCCAAGATAGCAAGAAGAATACTCTTAGAAACTGCATTGTTATTTTCAGGTTAAGCAGGGACCATTTAGTAATATTATTATATTTCAAATCTTAAATAGATCCCAATATAGCCAGAAAGCTACTGTAACTTCCAAAAAGTTCTTTGCTTCGTCCTAGGACTGAGATAATCCCAGGAGATTATTTATTTATTTGAAGCTATTTTCAAAATTAGTTTGCAAACAGAGGACAATATATGTGATGAAGGGTTTGAAGATATTATAAATGTATTTAATTTGGGCCTGATTTTAGTTCCAGTTTAACTTACCATCTACGGCCTCGTATAATACGTCTAAGACTGCTGACTGAATTCCATCTCGAGCTTGCAAACATTTATAAAAACCTCATTTCCTTAAAAGGAACAAGAAGCTCTGTTTTTGCCCTTCACAGAGGAATTTGTGCAGGAAACAAGAAGGTAACAGGGTTAGTTATTTGAGGCAGATTCCTGCTGTGTGCAGCATCGTTGACTAAATTGCATCTGAGACTGCAAAGACAGTTTACTTAAAATAGGTACAAGAGCTTTCTGTTACTTCTAGAGAACACATGAAATCAAGGGCATGCCATATATCTCCTGCATTTCAGAATTCCTGCCTTTCTTATTAGGATATGTGTAAAAATTAATGGTGAAAGGCAGATGCTCTTAATTAGCAACTTGACGTACTATACGTCTATGCATTTGGTAGTAGGTCCTTAAGTGAACTTGAGAAGCAATGAAATATTTTTAGGAAAGATGAGTGGAGAAAATGGAACTTGGCTGGACTGAAGAATGACCCTAATTCTCAGTTGATGAATAAGGTTCTTGTTTCTACAGAAGTGACATCTAGAGAAAAGAAGCAAGGAGAACAAACCTCAAAACCAGAGACATGGTTTCCTTGGTTCCTAAGGCCTAAGGCAGCAACCAGAAAGCAGCACATGGTGATGTCCTGTGCAGTTGGATTTTCAAAGAATCTCATCATATTGCACTCAGAGCTGGTGGTTTTTTTGAGTTTTTATTGTTGTTGTTTTCTCAACATTGTTGCTTAAGTCAATATTGGGTTTCAGGGTCTCTGACCAGATGGTCACAGAATTGTCCTCCATATGGCTATGGGTGACTAGGGTCATTCATTTATCTGTTGTTTAAAAACACAACATAGTCAAACTTGTAAAATGGCTAGGACTTATAGAAAGTCCAAGCTAGCAGCCTAAGTTATAAGGGAACAAGGTCAAGGCTACGAGGACAGGATCAGGCATCAGTATAATGCTTGGTTAAGTGTAGAAAGAGGCAGAGCATGAATAAGATAAAAAATGGAAAAATCAAGGTCAGTACTGGCAGTGGAGAAAGGCAGGAGAAAAGGTCACAGGGTCAAATGCCAGAGAAGCCACACTGAGGCCTTTAGTCTCTACTTCCTGAGGAGAACTAGAATTGTGACTTCTATGATAACATAATAGAACTTTGGATTTACGTAAAACCTTTATACTAAAGAACACCATTTCCCTAAGATATTAACAATTAGAAGCACTACATGTTTTCTTAAAAAGAAGTTTTTATGCCGGGCTCGGTGGCTCAGCCTGTAATCCCGCGCCTTTGGGAGGCTGAGGTGAGTGGATTGCCTGAGCCCGAGGGTTCGAGACCCGCCTGGCCAACTTGGTGAGACCTCATCTCTACAATAAATCAAAAATTAGCTGAGCGTGGTAGCGCGCGCCTGTAGTTCCAGCTACTTGGAAGGCTGAGGCGGAAGGATCGCCGAAGCCCAACAGGTGGAGGCTGCGGTGGGCTGGGAGCAGCCACTGCACTCCAGTCTGGGTGACAGAGTGAGACTCCAACTCAAAAAAAAAAAAAAAAAAGAAGTTTTTATGCATAAGCATTTGTTCTGAATCAACAATGTAAACCTCAAAAAGGCAAGGACTGTGTTTGGTTCACCATTGAATTCCAAGTGCACAGGATGGTATCCAGTAAATGTTTACTAAGTGAATAAGGCAGAAATGAAACTCTCATGCACTAGGCACTGTACTAGACGCTATGGAGACATGCATAGCTCTGATCTTCAGGGGGTTTATTAGGGGATTTAGGATATATTCATAAATTACCATACGCAAGGCAGAATGTGGTTCAGAGCAGACTATACTCAAGGAGTTTCTAGTGAGGATGGAGTCTTCCTGGTGGGTGGGAAGTGAGATAGATAAGGAAAAACCTTGTATGGTCAGTTATGTTCAATCTTGACTTTGTAGAATGGGCTGGGATTTAGAAAAGGAAGCGGTGGAGAAAAAGATGCTCCAAGCTAAAGAAAATCCACATGTGAAAGGATCTGTGAAATTGTAGGGGACCTCGAGCGTTGACTGCAGCTAAAGTGAAAGCTACTTGATGGGGATCAGAGGAAGTAAGATGAAGGCTGTGAGTCAGGCTAAATGGAGGCCCTTGAATGCCACAGAAAGGAATCTGGACTTTATTTTGTTGGAGTCATGGAGAGGTATTGACAGTTTTGCACAGGAGGAAATCTGGTCCGGGTTATACTTTTGAAAATTACATTTGGCAGTAGGGTAGGCGATGGATTAGAAGGTGGGTGTTTAGAGTCAGCTTCATGGCGTTGGGCAAAAGGCCCTCAGGATAGGGGCAATCAGGGAGGTGGTTGTGAGAGAGATCTCAGGGGAGAAGCCCTAGGTGTTGATGGAATACCCAGTAAAATTGCTGTGAGGAGATGTGAGGTTGAAGCTTAGGAAAAAAATCAGGGTCAGAAAGAGATTTGCAAGCCATTAGGACAGAGCTTGGGTTGAAGCTATAAAACAGGTGCCAAATGAAAGAGAGCAGAATAAACAGAGAAGGAAAGATTCTTTAGGAACACCTGAATTCATGGAGATGAATAAAGAGGAAGATCTGAGTAGACTGTAGAGAAAAAACTGTCAGAGACATAAGAGAATGAGACAAGTGCATTGAAGAAAAAATAGGGAGAGGGTTTCAAGAAGTCTACTAGCTTCGGTAAGAAGGTGAAGGATGTAAACTGAGGAAAACGCTCTGTCAACAAAAAGTTCACTGGAGACACTTAGGGGAAGGATGCACGCACAAGAGAGACAGAGTGAGTGTCATATGTCATTACTGATAAACAGTAAGAAAAAACGAGCAGCAATGCAATCAACTAATTGAGAGAGAGAGAGAGAGAGAGAGAGAGAGAGAGAGAGAGAGAGGGAGGATATTTGATGATATAGGGTAGCTGGAAGAAAAAAAAGATCCTTAGATTAAGATTCCTATTTACAAATTTAAAATATTCTGAAATCTCCTAATATACCTAATATAGTGGGTTATTAGGAGATTTATAGTAGGATGAAAGTTGCAGATTAAGGGAACTTTACTACTTCAGTTGGTTTATGTATGTGTGTGTGAGAGAAAGAGATGGAAATATGGATGGAACATTTGGGAATATTCTAGAATCATTAGACATTTTTCTATTTGTTTGATTCTTTCCAGTAGGGCCTGAAAAAGGGGTTCAGTAAATAAAGAGACGTCTGATTGTCTGTTGGGTATGATCTGTTAAACTGAACTATGCTTTTTGCCGAAGCCCAAATTATCTTTTTACAGAAGATCCTTTTCCTTGTTATTTTCTTATCATTTGTTGACCAGGGTGTCCCTGAGTTCTCCTAGTCTACCAGTTTGAAAACACAGACATAGACTTTTGGTTCCAAAATATAAAATCTTAATGTTAAAGCTATGGCCATGATCTATTTACTCATGTGAATTGCCTAGACACTAGAACGGCCCCATCTAGTCATTTAGTAACTTTTAAGGGCTATTTCTGCTTTGTTTCTGGGCATGGGTTTAGGCTGCTGTTGAAAGTGGAAGCCAATGCCAAAATTACACGCATATTCATAAACTATAAACAAACACACAATTATACATACACAATCTGACACACCCCCTATAATAATAAAACTGAAACCAAAGGCACCACACAAAATACTTTTTTGCTTTGCTGGCAGAGGTTATGGAAGACTTTTTGTATTATGGAGCTCAATTTTCAGTTTATTGCAAGTCCACAATTAAAGATAGTACACACAAAAGAATTATTCTCAGATGTGCTATTGCAGAACTGTTTGTAACTCAAATATGTACTATCTAGGGCTTTGTTTGAGGTTCACAATATAGGACTTATAATAGCCCTGGTTGAGTTTTCAACATATTCTTGGAAAAGTTCTTTTATTTGCTTTTTAGTGTACATGGACCTTTGCAATTTGTTCTCTTATTTGGACTGTATAAACAGCATCAAGATGCTTTTTTCCTTTTATTCAAACAATGACTTTATAACTAAGAAGAAAATTAGTAACAGGTGAAAGTTTATTTTTAATGATGTTGCGATCAAATTGCTGTTTAACTTACAGAACAAACTCCCCCCATGTCTCTTTTAATGTTGCATAATTATTTATAAATTAAACTTACACAAACTCTAAACATGTTCAGAGCATAAAAATGGCCTCTTTTTTTCCTGTATACTAACAAGATACAAAGGATATTGCTTTGTTCTGATTTTTTTTCTTGCAATTTGTTTTTAAAACATCTTGTCTTATAAAAATTAACATAAAGCTGTCTTGGAGATTTTTTATTTTGTCCTTGTATATAAATCAAAATTCTATGCTTGAAATTATGTTTCTTTTAAAATCCAAACTGATGTTTGCTTTTATTAGGTACATTTTATGTTGCATACTGTATATATTTGTTTGTGTTCCATTTTATTGTTATTAACATGGTTGTATCTTTTGGAGACTTTGTAGTTATTCTCTTTCATTATCTACAAAGCTTATAATAGTCAATGTAATAAAAATGTTTATTAAGGGTTAAATCCTCCCTACCCCTTCCTCTTTCTTTAAAAAGTAATAGTATTCAGCACCTATAAAACTATATAAACAGTGTAGATATGTCTAGTTTTACCCAATATATCTCTAGTTCTATTATAAATTTCTACTGAAATTAGTCAATTTTAAATGATTCTAGATTCTATTAATAACATATTATAAAAGTATTTGTACCAGAAGGAAAACTGATTTCAGCTCAATACAGAGAATGTTTGAACAGTGAAGAGGTCTTTGGAGATGGGGACAGTGGTCTTGAAAGATAGAAGAGTCCTGTAACTGGGTGGATGTTCCCCTGGGGGAGAAAGCTTTCCTCTTGAGTGATGTACTAAGTGAAGTTGCCAGAGCCTGGTCATACCTATGTAGGATGCTAAGGATCTTTTAGTCTATGAGAACTGCAAAGTTGAGAATAATTCCTCAATGAATCCAAATGAAACAATGCAGGTTTTGAATACCAAGGTGTGATGTGTGTGAATAGGTTTGAGGAAAGGGAAGTAAGTTTGCATGACCTTGAAAATGACTTTGTTTACAAGCTAGCATTTTATTTTATTTTGCTCAAAAAATTTTATTTTCCTTTGTTCCAAGAGGTTTTCTGTCTCCTTTTGAAGCCTTTTGTTTGTAACACTGTGAATACATGTGAATGTCTCCAAACTAAATATTTTGAATGGTCTCATCTTTTCTCAAATGTTAAAAAGGTTAATTGAACATTATTATAATACTATAAGAAAGGGCCTGACTGGGACACTGCCAGGGGAAGGGGGAGCATTTAACACCAATAAGGGTACCCACATTCTAGCTGTACGATGACCACTTCTGTGCCTAACACTGAATTGTACCCCACATCTTTAAAAGAAAATAATGTAAATTTTGAGAGCATGACTTCTTCATGTAGCCCTTGTTTAATCTTGTGTCATATTCTATAAATTCTTTTGAATAGTAGATCCTGCAAATACTGCACAGATTTCACTCAATCCCACTAATAAACGATTTGTAAGATATGAGTTAGGTATAACAATCATGTTAGCAATGACCCTGTCCTATAATTAAGGGTTTTGCAA
Source organism: Carlito syrichta (assembly GCF_000164805.1). Classification (NCBI taxonomy): domain Eukaryota; kingdom Metazoa; phylum Chordata; class Mammalia; order Primates; family Tarsiidae; genus Carlito; species Carlito syrichta. The sequence continues at coordinate 715,449 of NW_007251203.1, read as the reverse complement.
CTAGAGAGCTAGAAAGTAGATATGAAGAGCTAGAAGGCTTAAACACCTTTTCCTTTCTTCAACTTTCTCCCTCAAGTTTCCTTTCCTCTTTTCTTCCCAATGGCAAACTGAGTGAGTAAACCCAGACTAGGGATCCAGGGGTGATGTGAGAGAAATTTAGCTTTGCAGACAAATTCTGGAAATGGAAGCTTCAGTGGCTTAGAGGAGAATCAGGCCCTAGGGAAACCTGCAAAATTTCTTTAGGCCAGAGAATGGGTCCAATTCATCCTTCTACCACCAGTGCCCAGCACTTGAAAAAGACCATTGTTGTTGATTTAATCAGTGAGTGGTCAGGACAGATCTCACTGTAGCTCTCCCATCTACTTTTCTAGAACCTTTCTCCCTCTCCATTCTTTGGCACAACCCTGACTATCATGCTTCTCAGATAGTCTGTACCCTCTGATGGCCTCTAGCTAACCAAGGGCCCTCCCAAACCTAAGCTTGAGCTCCAAAATGCTCTGCCTTCTACTACTCTCCAACTCTAAGGGGTTGTTCAGATTTTTCTTGCCCTGGAGTGAATAAATCCCAGGTTGCTAGCAAGTGTTTGCATTTAAAGACAAGAACACTGATCAAGTTATTATCTAACTACAGTGAGGTATGGGATGACATTAGTGGAGAATGTGTTTGGCTGGGAATTTTATGCCTGATCTTCCATATTTACTCTCTTTTACTTTTTTCCAAGTATGAAAATATATGAAGTCAGCACTACAGTAGCAGATTATGGATGCTATTTTCCACCACTTTTGCAGAGGCACTGCATTTCAGGGGCTCAGAAGAAGAAAGAGTTGCTGATAGGCCATGTTACACACATTTAAAACTTAAGCTTCCAAATGTGTGGGCGTGGCAAGGGGAGCTCTTAATTCTCTTTCAGCACAGTTGTGAGCAGGGAGGTTGTAAGTGAGAGGATGCAATGACTAGGTAACTCAGAGAACTAGGGCTGGAAGCATCTGGAAGCTTCTTCACTCATATGTCGGCATCTGGGCTAGAATTACTCTAAGGCTGGGACTGTATCCCAGAACACCTTCATTGTCTCCTTGCCACATGGCTTGGGCTTGGTAGCTGGGTTCCCAGAGGAAATGGTGGGAAGCGGATGGATGTTTCAGGAGAACCTGCGTGAATTTTCTCATCTATCCTGGAAGCATCATTTCTGTTGTATCCTCTAGGTCACAAGGGAAACCCTGGGCCAGCCCAGATTCAAGAGGAGAGGAAGGAGATGCCACCTATTGGTGGGGTCAGGGATCTTCAGAGGAGGCACTCTTCTGGGATGGGAGTTCATGCTGTGGTCTTGTTCAGAAAGTGCAGTCTGACACAGCACTTTATAGTGTTGTCCCTTACTAGTGTGACCCATGCTTGATAACACATAGTATTTAATCCTCTCAACTACCTGTAAGGTAAGCATGATCCTCATTTCTGAGCTAAAGAAACTGAGGTCCAAGGAAGCTTAGAAACCTGCCTCATGTCACACAACTACTGAGTGAAAAGAGCTGGAATTGTACCCAGCTCTGCATTACTCCAAAGTTCACACTCTTTCCTTATGGGATATTTTTATATCTCATTATATGGGAAAAAGGGAAAATTGTATTTAATAGAACTAATTTTAACTTTCCATGGTAATTAGCAAGTTATAAGGGATTATTTAAACTGAAATAAATATATGTTCATGTTTGGAAATGAGAAAGTCCCCACACAATAAAATTCCCTGCCTTTTTTTTTTCCTGCACTGAAATAAGTTAAAAATATGATGCACACATGAATGTAAACTTTCTAAATTTAGATTGTGTGCTATTTAGGAATTATTGGGGTAATCAGATACTTTGGGAGAGGTTAAACAATACCACCAACATTTTTTAAAGATAATGAACAATAGATTCTCTGAAAATGTTAACAATATGGGCAGAAGTGTGTGTGAGAGAGAAAAAAGACTGTTTCAAACTACATTCCTCTTTCTCCAAAGTTTTCCAATGCATCTCTCTACAGAATCTCTGACATTAATTAAAAACAACTTGTTGAAGCATTTGTGATGTATTAGATAGAATTTGAAGATATTTTGTTTTCAAAGGAAAAGTGTAAATAGACAAAAAGCTTGGGCTTGTATCTATCAATACTGCTGTGGCCTGAAGTTAGCTGAAAGGGTAGAGGATAAAATTTTACAAAAGGTATGCAAATGCTAAATTTATGGTTCTAGATTCTTTGTTCCTGTGTGTGTGTATGCGCGTGTATGTATGGGAGGGGGTATGCAGTGGTGAAGGAATTGCTGGTAGAAACATATTGCTTTTTCTATGAGGAAAAATATTGCTTTAAAACCAGGTTTGATTTATGTAACTTGCATATATTTACTTTAGAGAACAAAGAGTAAATTATAAGGCCTCTGAATGACCGGTAAATTCCATGGACACAGATTCCTCATAATAGTGTGCTGTTATGCTCTCTAGATAAATGTGTTAATAATTTATAATTCTCAGGCAGTTGGAATGGTGATCCTGAGGTGTTTTCAGGGACTGGAACCTTGACTCTGGTATATGTTGTTTTTTGCTGATTGAGCATTTGTGTCATTATTCAGTTTGGTTTTAACATTTCTTTTCTAGAGTTCCTATAGAATGCTGCTACAAGCAATTGACATATAGGATGGCCCGCAGAAAGCATTGTAGTTTCAGAATTTGGAAGGAAGTGGTGTTTGTCTAGGGAGGAAAGTTCAGAAACCAAGAAAGGATGAGGGCTGTGCGTCTTCCTTTGGACTGTGTTATTTTGCTAGGGCTGCTGTAACAAAATTCCACAACCTGGGTGGCTTAAGCAAGGGAAAATTGATCGCCTCACAGTTCTGGAGGCTAGAAGTCAGAAATCAAGGGGCCAGTAGTTGACTTCTTCTGAGGGCTGCGAGGGAAGAATCTGTTCTAGTCCTCTCTCCTTGCTGTAGGTGGCCATCTTCTCCCTGTGCCTCTTTACAGCATCTTCCCATTGTGCCTGTTTCCAAATTTCCCCTTTTAATGAGGACGCCAGTCATAATGGATTAGAGCCCATTCTGACAATCTTCGTTTGATAACTTCTGTAAAGACCCAATCTCCAAATAAGGTCACATTCTCACATACTGTATGCTAGGACCCCAACATACGAATTTTGGGGGGATATAATTTTACCCATAACAGAGTCCATCCTGAGTTTTGAATCTGAGGCATTAACTCTTCAGAAGAATCTCAGATATGGATCTGGAAAGGGACATGAAACCCTCCAGATATTTGAAAATCTATTCCCTCAGCAATCACCCAGGGGAAGAAGAGCACTAAAATTCTAGTGTAAGGACGGTTATAAGTTTTATCATCCAAATTGGGACACTTGAGGGCAAAAGAAAGCACTAGCCAGAGACTGGACCACGGGTACATCCCAGGACCATCATCCTACTCTAAATAGATGTATGCCTTTTCCAGAATCCCCAGTTTAGAACAAATGTATTCTCACAAATGGAGCTGTCACCTCCAAATGTCTGACAGTCATTATGCAGTACATAGCATAATGATAGCCAAGTGTGTGCTAATCCCTTTCCATATGATCTCATTTAATCTTTGTAATATTCTTCAAGGTAATTCTTATTTCCATTTCACAGATGAGAAGACAAGACCCAATGTTAGTGATTCAATGGAATCACTAACTTTACTAGAAAGCAAGCCTGGATTTCTACCCAGGTTACCCAATTCTCTAGCCTGTTTCTCTCTCTCTCTCTCTTTAGCTTTGGTGAAATCATTTTGTTTTTCTCTCAAAATAATTACACATTGGCCACCCTGGGATGCAGCAAACTTATGTGGAGGGATATTTTTGAGTCTGAATTTGCATCTGCTGCAAACAAAAGACGAATCCAATAAACATGCCTTGTGAAAGGGATCTTGGTCTTGTACACATACCCAAAGCATCCTCAGTACAGAAAGAAGCTGTCCCAATACATTTTGTTAAGTTGACTTACAAAGCGTCAGAGAGAATTCTTTCAAAAACTTGGATGAGTTGTGCACATGTCTGGTGAAATAACACAGGTTTGATGAGCTTATACCTCCCACATGCTACCTGAAGCCTTTGCCATTGTTTGTATGTTTGGGGTTTTATCACCTTTTCTCACAACTTATCATTTTAGAGCTACTTTTAAGTTCTGGTATGTGATCACACATATAGCACTTAGCAGGGGAGATAATTATGCCCTTTGACCCAGAAAAAGGATTAAGTGATTCAGTTCATATTTAATCATTTTTATTTCATTCTGATGCAGAAATCCATTTCCTTCAGAATGAAATAAATGATTCAATCTACCTCCAGGGAAGAGTTAAGGTAAATGCAATTGCCACATAAAACACAAATGGCTCAAGGTAATATTACATATTTCTAAAAGTAGGCAGTTGAAGATGGAAATGAAACTTAATAATAATATTACAGGCATGCAATGGGATTTTATTGTAAGTTTATTATGATAATAAATATGGAATTTACATGCTATAAATATATATCTCAATATTATATTTTGTTAAATTAGTTCAGCATTTAGTCATTAACTTGTTGGTGGTATGTTACTTATATTCCCTTTGCATTACATACTCGACTTTTGAGACTCACAAAATAAATTAAAAATCAGTTCTTTACCTTCACAATATACTCTATAGCTGAGCTTATGTATATTCTTAGTGTTTTAACCACTTATGAGGTTTTCTGGCTATGACAGCTGTGAAAAATTAAGTCTGTTCTGTAATCTATGTGCTTGTGGGGGTGTGTATGTGTGTAAAATTGAGGGTTTGACATGGAAATTCAGCCATAAATGACTTAATGACCCACCTAATGATCTACAAAGAAATCAAATGACTTCCTTCTCTAAATTCCTAAATGAAACTCCTGGGCAATCTGTCATATTCATTCACCAGGGAAGCCCACATGTTGTCTGTATCTGAACTGCTATTTTCCAAACATGCACTTGAGAAAAATCTCATACCTAGAGCTCAGGAAGTTTGCCACTGCAGTGCACCATGGGATAGGGATCCTGCAGAGTTAGTTTTCCCTCCCACCTTTTTTCTCTATTTTGTTTTGGTATCAGATCTCCCTCCATGTCTTGAAATTTGTTCCATGCCTGCTACACACACACACACACACACACACACACACACACACACACACACACACGAGTAGTTAGGAGCAGGGCAGTCATCTTTTCCCTAATTTCTCATTTCCAAAGGCAAGTCAAATAAGTTAGAATGTTGAATTTTCCCTTGCTTTGCACTTCTCTGGGTTATCCTAAGAATGAACATGAATATTTCACTGTGAGTGTCAGAAAGAGGCTTCCTTTTGGTTGATTCTGATTCTGTTGACACCATTAATTCTTAGAGAGAATCCTATTTGTGCTAAATTCCATTTAGTGTAAGTTTATCACACGTGATTTTGGGAAAGAAAAAAGTATCAAAAGGACTCAATTTGCAGTATTTATTAAAACACATAATGTTCTGAAACCTCACTATGCCATAATTTTAAGGTTCAAGTGCACAAATACAGTCTTCAGTACTTTTTGTAACTAAGTTTACTGGGATGAAATTCAAGACAGATCAATTCCATAGTCACAAATTGAATTATTATGCCCACAAATGTAAGCTAAATCTACACCCATGCCACACACTAGTGAAAGCATGCGGGCAGTCAATAATGACTACAGAATTGTTTTACAGTAGGGTTTTGGGTAGAAAACTGGAATGTATGGTGGTGGGAAACTGCATTTGCATGACAAGCACGTTTTTTATTTAGACTACCTGTTATAAATCAATTAAAGTCAAAGCTTTCTACTTCCAGATACTTTCCTTCATACCTTATTAGCATAGAGAAATGTCAAGTGTCTACGTTGGAAAATATTGTTTGTTTTACTTGAGATGGTTGGGGGATTGATAGACAACACTTGTGTGCAGGATTCAAATTTCCTCCCCACATTCAAATCACTCCTTGGTGTTAAGACTGGTAAAAGGTAAAGCAATTTTTAAATAAAACAAAAACAAAAACAAGAACCAAACACAAAACCAAATTTTTGGCCATGTGGATTGGTTGGTTCATTCAGTTCAGACTCCCCATCACCATTTGTCATAGCCTAACAAATATACAGGAGATGATGCAATTGTAAGCATAACATAATTATGAAAAGAGGAAGAGAGTGTTAAACTTTGGGAAGATTAAAAAAATCATAAAGATGCATGTAGAAAATCATGTTAGCAATGTGAATTCAGACATTCTTCCAGAAATTCAAGGAAGATTCTAAATGTGGTGACTGTTTTCTTCCCCTCCCCTGTGCCACAGAACCTAAGGGTGTATTAGGTATCTTTCACAATCCACATTATCACTTCCAGTTTCTTCGTCCCTACAACTCCCAGACTTGCTGCTCATAACTTCAGACTATGCTACCTTCACCTCCTTGTTGACCACAGAGACATGGCCACTTCCTTTTGTTACTTAGAAACTTTTAGCTTCTGTTATTGACTCCTCATTCAAAATTCATGAGTGTTTCAATATTCACATAGAAAATTCTTCTGATAACCTGCCCTTAAAGACCCTTTCTTCCAGTTTTCTTGTTCTCCACTCTACTTTAGTCATTGACTTCTAAGGCCATATTCACCATGCACCTTTTTATTACTCATGAGAGCACTTACTTTATAAAAATAATTTCAAGCACCATACTCTTTGCCTCCTCTCATTTCAACTTACTCCCTCTAGAATGTGGCTCTGACCCCACGGGGATAAACAATTCTTTGATGCTACTACCCTTTAATTATTTGTATCCTCTTCTCATCTGTGTTTCTCTCTTCATTCAATGTAGATTCCATGGTCTTTCATCATCATCGTCGTCATCATCATCACCATCATCATCATCTTTATCTCCGCTGCTTTCTTTTTGAAAGCAGGATTTATTAAGAGAACAGAAAAGCTCCCACAATGGGAGGGGACCCCAAGCGGTTGCCCTATCTTCACTGCTTTATTCCTTCTTCTTTTCATTGTATGCACAAAAAATCCTAACTGTGCATGAATTCAGTCTTGCATCCATGCTGCTAAAAGTGACTAGAGGACAAATAAACAAACAAGCAAAAATAACCCAACACACAAGTTTGTCTCACTTTGAATTCATGATTGTCTCCCTCCAGTGGGCTCTCAGAGTTGCCAGGCAATCCCAACCCATGTCCCTTGTCAATTCACACCATCCTTCTTCTAGATGATTATTTCATTCCTTCTCCAGTTCCTTAAAACTCTAAAGCCTCCTTGCTCATCTTCACTCTCAGCCGATGACCTTGCTTTCTATATCCCTGAAAATCGTCTCATATATTGCCACCACAACATCTTCCACCCCACTATCACCTTATGCTCTAGTGTGTACCTATTACTGTGGGAGAAATGCCCTGCTTCTATCTGGTGATGAACTCAATTCCTTCTTCTTTTATCAAGGTTACACTTCAGCAAATTTCCCTCTCTTTCCCCGGAATCTATAAATTTCTTTCTCTATCGGAATGGAATCTTATAAATATATAAGCATGCTATAATGTCCCCAGCTAAAACAAAATAAAACACCTTCTTAAATCTACTTCCCCCTCTGCATACTGCTTTGTCTCCTTTTCATTACTGAGAAATTCCCTCAAAGAGATTAACATTGAGGTTTGCTAGTTTTCCCACTGTATGTGTATTAGTGGCTAAAGAATCCCAACGAAATGTTGGTGCATCAAAAGACATGTAGAATGGGCTCAGTGGCTCGGCTTGTAATCCCAGCATTTTGGAAGGCCGAGGTGAGTGGATTGCCTGAGCCAATGGGTTTGAGACCAGCACAGGAAACTTGGTGAGACCTCCTCTCTACAATTAAACAAAAAAAAAGCCGGGCCTGATAGCCACTCCTGTGGTTCCGGCTACTTGGAAGGCTGAGGTGGAAGGATCGCCGGAGCCCAGCAGGTCTACACTGGGGTGGCCGTGAGCATGCCACTGCACTCCAGTCTGGGCGACAGAGTGAGACTCCAGCTCAAAAAAACCAAAAAAAAACCCCCCCAAAACCCCCCCAAAAAACCACTTGCACAAGCACGAGGGAGTACAGGCAGAAAGAGAAGCAGGTGTTTCTCAGTCTTAGCCTGTCAGACTTGATAAAAATTACTGTCCCTCTCATCTCTGTCTTTGTACATCATAACCATTAATATTCTTATTCATGAAGATCAAGCTTCAAAAGAAGTCAAAGCCTAGAGTTGTTTTTATTTTGCCAGTGCTGCTTTGTGAGAGATATATTTTATTACTGAACACTGAAACTTTTGGTGAACCTTAATCAGTCTTTTGTTTGTGTGAGCCTTTCAGGGAGTTTGGTAGAGAAGGAGCTGCACATGGGGACAGGAAGAAAGAAGGTTCAAGATAGAGCTCATTCTGCATTTATTACAGTCTTTTCTGTTAGGAGTTTTTCTGCATTTTCCCAATAGACTGGGTGTATTCATTCAAGTAGTTCTTGGATGACCATAGTCTTATGAAGACAATTTACTCACTTTGCTTACAGCTTCTTTTAAGGTTGGCAGTTAAAATGAAATCCTGCTTTCAGACTTTTTTTTTCAGTGTATCTTGAAAGAATATTTAAAAACAGAACGCCACCCATCTTGATGTACGAGGGACTCAAACAGAAAAAAAAAATTAGAGCATCTATGAATAAATGGAATCAGTCAGAAAGTCAAAGAAAACTCCCTAACCAAAACAAAACAAACCAAAACAAAGCAAAACAAAAAATCCCTTTGGACAATGGAATCTTCCAAGGGTCGCTGGGCTGCAGGTAATGAATCATCCACTCTTGAGAAAGATGCACCATAGAATTGATCAGGACTTCATTTCACATTCTCGTGGGAAAAGATTAAATAAAAATGGTTTTATGCCTCTTAAGCATTTTGTCTCTGTAGCTGTAAGATTTCACAATGTAACTAAACACCTGACTAATTCAAGAGTCCAGAAATTAGCATACTTTAGTTGTCAAGATATACAAAATTGCTGTTGAAATAGAATTGTTCTTGGAAAAATAATTGGGGACATAGGTTTTTTAAAAAATGCTTAATTTATACCTTTATATTTTATGTATATATGACCCCTGTATTTACTTACTCATTTTTTCCCAGAAAAAAATCAGCATCAAAGTCATTCCTTGAGGCCATGTATAAAAATGTGAAAACCAAGTTGAACAAGAATAAACAAAAGCCATGTGTATCTGAGTGAACTGTTCGAGGCATGATTAGGAGATGCTGTCTTTAGAAGCCCTTTTAAAGGCAGAGCTAAAAAATGTCCCAAGTACCATCATCTCTAAAAACTGAAACTGTTTTGATTTATCATTTAAAAAACTGATACGCTTACTGCTACTGAGAGCTCATCTCTTCCTCTTGTTCTCTCTTCCTTAAGTGTACTTCATGGTAAGAAAGAACAATGGTGACTTTGATTTTCTTTTCTTTTCTTTTTTGGCTAGTGCCGTCCCCTCCTCTTTCCTCTGGCACTTCTTGAGTCAGCAAAAGCTTTTCAAAGTCCTTCTTGAGCTGGGGCCATACAGCTAGCAGAGGCCAGAGTTCTGGCAAGAATCCAGTTCTTATCATTCAAAGTCGCTGTTGTTTCTTCTCTGTAGGGGATAGGAAAGGGAAGACAATTTTATGCATTGCTTGCAGCCAGAATAAGTCGTTATTTTGTATCTGTTCAAATAAGATCTTTTCCAAAATTTTCTATCTATAAAACTTTATGTAAATCTAGAAAAATTCTTTCTGCAGGAACCAGGTTTCCTGACAGTTGCTTTGTATAATTCATTGACGAGCTGTGTAGAAACCTTTTATCCAACATAAAATGTCTCTTATTAAAATCTTTGTACCAAAGATAAAATAGAGTAAAACCTGTTTATAAGTCCCAGGCTAAATCTGCTTTTACCATCTTATTTTGATAAAAATGTTTCAGTCATACATAATGCTATAAAGTAATATAACACACAACTGTGTTTCTAACACTCTGTTAAGAAATAAAACTGTTGTAAATACAGTGGAAACCTCCTACTTACCCTTCCAGCTACATTTCTTTCTGCTTTATACCTAACACAGAGATAACAATTGTCCCAAATTCAGTGCTGATCATTCCTGCTGTGACTTTATACTTTTCATATGTTAAACCTTCAAAACAAATTTAATAACCAATGTCAAGGCACATGAAGCAATAGAACAGAATATGTAGAGACTATGTGTGTACGGCTGCAAAATAGCTTTACAGCCTCTTCTCACTCTAAAATTCTGACTATAAAAGTGAAAAATTCTATGAGGCAGCTAATTTGGTTTCATAGAATCCAATAACAAGTTCAAAATCTAACCCAATCTTCCTCATTTCTTTATTTTAATTGATTTGCATTTATTCATATCCATCATGGTGTTATATTAATAGAGTAAATTGTCCTGTGAAGTTTTAAAAATGAAAAAAATTGTCATATTCTTAGAGATGTAATTTGTTGATTTCTTTACATTAATTTTTCTTTTGATATATACTACTAAGACACAACTTTCATACTAAAAGCAAATTACTAAAAACTCGTTAAGTATTACAGACCCTGTGAGGTTGTGAATTTAATGTGTTGTAATTCAGCCACCTGCAGGATTAGACTTTGAGGTTGATTTTTAGATCTGAGGCTTCAGAAGCAGTGACTGTGCAGAGGCAACAGCTTTCTTTGGACTCTTCCACCAGGTCCCCTTGATGGTTGCACCCTGGTAGCTGGACTTACCTAGAGCCCCAGGTTCACTTGAAGGTTCCAACTTTTTCCCCCACACCAGTGCTTCAGGAATGCTGGTGAATGACTTTTCTCTGCTTCAATGCCCACCTTTTAGAAAACATAGTTATGACTCAGCCAAGTTGACACAAACATAAAACCTTTCTAGCTCCTCACTCAGACCTGAAACTGCAAATGGAAAGGCTTGTATTCAAGATTTCTTTGTCCATGTTTGGCAGAGCACTGAGAAGCAACAAAGCAACCCAATGTGTTCTTTATTTCCACCAAAATATTACATGGTGGCAACTACTTATTCGTGCAAAGCCTTCTATTATTTAAGAATTTTATTATAAGTGATGGCAGATGATGATTTAAATAACTGTTTCACCATAGCATTCCATGGACAACTAGTGGACCTATACCTATACCACTGGTCACAGAGTCACTAATGCCTTTAAATCTAATTTTATCAGAGCAACATTTCCAAATTTCCATCTTACAACTCTGTTCCCTGGAGCCAATTCTGGTAGCCATAACTATTTGTGAAGATTCAGTTGAGAAAGGAGAAGCACTATGAATATCATGGAATAAGAGACTTATATAGGAATTAGGTCGACACAGCTATTGGAGGAGTTAGATATATAGGGCCCAAAAGGAGGAGTTGGAAGATCAAAGAATATTTGCTAAACAACCTGCCTAAAGCCAGACACATCCATCTGCCAGATGTGAGCACACAGGAGAGCAAGTGAAGAAGAACAGGGAAGGTCCGTGTCTTTGCATCTGTGGGTGAGCCTGCAGGCACCACTGGTTATCAGACCAGTTAGGAGACAGAGGAGGTGGAATGGAATGAAATAGAGGAAGAACAAGTGAACAACTGCATCTGCCTCCTATTGCATCCAACCACAATGACTCTCAAGGAGTTAATGATAGCTGTCATGTCTACCATTTATATCTTGTGCCAATTTCTCTTTAGGCTATTTCCAACCTAGAACCATAGAAAGGGAATTCTGGGAAGCAGAGTTCTACCTTAGCTGAGATAATAGAAAACAAAACCACCATCTTTTTTTTTTTTTTAATCTTCAGTTCCTGCCTTCAACTGCTGATTCAGAATCTATCCTGAGCCGGGCTCGGTGGCTTAGCCTGTAATCCCGTGCCTTTGGGAGGCTGAGGTGAGAGGACTGCCTGAGCCTGTGGGTTTGAGACCTGCCTGGGCAGTGAGACCTCATCTCTACAATAAACAAAAAAAAATCAGCCGGGTGTGGTAGCGCATGCCTGTAATTCTGGCTACTCGGAAGGCTGAGGCGGAAGGCTGGGGTGGCTGGGAGCGGCCACTGCACTCCAGTCTGGGCAACAGAGTGAGACTCCAATTCAAAAAAAAAAAAAAAAAGAAAAAAAAAAGAAAAAAAAAAGAAAAAAAAAAGAATCTATCCTGTAGACTCAGATTTTCTCATTTAACTTTGGAACTTCTCTACTATTAGTTTGCTGTGCTGGCTACCGCCATATATGAGTTAGGTCTTATTGTTTATTTATATATTTGATTTAAGGTTGTCATTATTTCTGACCTCACCCCAAATACCAGGCTTTTCTATCCTATCTATATTCTTTCTGGTATTTAACTTTAGCCCTTCAGGAATATAGCAAATATTTGTTATATTTGTGGCTGTAAGCATATTTTGAATACGTTTTCAGCATTATGAGTCCTTCCATCCCAAGATATAAACTGCAACTCATCTACCTAGACTCAATGATTTTGGTGTTGCAAATAAAAGTCATCATCATGAGACTGGTATTAAGATTCTAGAAGCAGGGATAACAGAAGTCCCATTAGGTATATTTTTGACTGGGGATTCCAGGGACAGATGTGATACCTGTTTCTATGACCCCAGACATGTTGGAGGCACACCTACAAGCATCCTGATATTGAGATTATGCATACTTCTCCAAGATGATTCTCCAGACCTCCTGAAGGTTCTATGAGCAACCTACTTAATATCCTTTGGCACAGCACTTCTCAAACTTCAATGTAGATATGAAGAAGGTCTTGAATGAGACCTGGGATTCTGTATTTCTAACAAGGCTCCTAGGCAATGGCAAAACTTCTGCTCCAATTAATACAGGCCTACACCTGCATTCAATTTTCCTACTTTTAGGTCATTAGTGCTGAGGCCAGAGTATTTGGTAATAAACAAAAATCCCAATTGGTAAAGTCTGGTACCAGTGGTGGGAGTTCTAGCTAGAGATCTGTGGAACCTCTAGTGTTTCTGGGGTTTTATTGGGGTGAACTTTGTACTGCAAAGAGGGCAAGTGTAACTATTATTTCCTCTTTACCTTGAGGGAAGAGGAATTTCTTACAAAATTTTACTTGTTATTTCACAACCTTGTAATTATGATTGAAGCAATGCTGCATGATCTCACGACTTCAAGCCCCACCTTGTTGATTCCCACGTTTCTGTGTCCATCCCAAAACTTACCCTAGAATTCCAGATTTGTATGTATCCAACCATCGATTCAACACTCTACTTGAAAGTATCATTGCTATTTTAGGTTTAACACAAACCCAATTCATCTCATGATATTTTTCCCAAGCCTGCCCCACCCATAATCTTTCTCATCTCTCTTAATGACACCTCCATCATTTAGTTGCTCACATGCAAACCTTGGAGGCATTTGGAATCCTTCTGCAACTCACATCTAATTCATCAGCACATTCTCTTTAAAGTCCAATTCTCAGCACCTTTACTGCTCCCACTCTGGTCTAAACCACCATCATCATTGGATTATAAGTCTTCCAAAAGCTTCTATCCTTGTCCTGTTCGTCTTTCAGCAAAAGCTAAAACTTTGCTGATAAAATACATTGTTTATATTCCTCCTCTGCTCAAAAGATATCAGTGATTCTCTTCTTTTAGAGTAAAAGCTGAAGTCTGTACAATGACCCACTGGGCCTACACAGTTTGGCCTCTTGCCTGTATTTGGTTTTGTCTTCTACTTTTACCCTCTACATGTTCAGTTACAGCCAAGACTGTCCTTGCATTTTCTCAAACACATCTAGTCATGGACTTACCTTAAGGCCTTTGTATTGGTTGTTTCCTCTGTATGAAATATTTTTCCCTTAGATGGTCACATCATCTGCTGCCACATTACCTTTAAGTTTCACTTAAATGTTCCATTTTCTTTTTTTGAGTTGGAGTCTCACTCTATTGCCCAGGTTGGAGGGCAGTGGCATGCTCCCGGCCACCGCAGCCTCGACCTACTGGGCTCTGGCAATCCTTCCGCCTCAGCCTTCCAAGTAGCTGGAACTACAGGCGCGGGCTACCACGCCCGGCTAATTTTTGATTTATTGTAGAGATGAGGTCTCGCCAAGTTGCCCGGGCAGGTCTTGAACCCACGGGCTCAGGCAATCCACTCACCTCGGCCGCCCAAAGTGCTGGGATTACAGGCTGAGTCACCGAGTCCAGCTGTAACGTTCCATTTTCTCAGTGAGGCCTTTGCTAACTATTCTTTCTAGAATTCAATTCCTTCTTCTGATTTGTCTCATTTCCCTTTTCTGCTTTAGGTTTTTCCCCTTGTACTCATGACCATCTACCATAGTATATATTTAACTTGTTTTGTATATTATATGTTTTTCTTATGGGGGTGTAATCATCATAAGGGAAAGACTTTGTTGTTTTGTTTATTGCTGTATCCATAGTGCCTAGAAACATGTCTGGCACATAGTAGGTGCTCACTGAATATTTGTTGAATGAATAAATCAACAGAAGAGAAGATGGATTGATTTAGACCCGCTGCCCATGAAATTTCAGGCTTTTCAGGCTGATATAGCCACAAAATAGGAGTATTCAGATCTATTGGTCACTGGTTGGGAACATTTCTTTATAGTAACAATTATTCAGTACTAGGGATACAAGATATATAGAACATAAATCTTTGCTTCTAAAAATTTATTAAAAAAATTAGGAAGAAAAACATTTCCACAAATAACTGTAATAGAAGGCAATTATTGGTGGGAAAAGGCCCAAGAATGTCCTATAAGAAAGTAGTTAGTTTCCAGGTTCCATGGACATACAGCAATGGAAAGGTCACTTTTAAAGCCTTGTTAAATGAGATAATACCTGTTAACATACAGCAATTTGGTAGTGAGTATCCATTATAAGTAATAGCATGTCTTCGTAATAATGTCATTAAAGATAGAAGAGCAGCTAAATGAAAGAATGTCTGTCTCTGAGCTAGCATTAAATTACCATAAATTTGTTGATTAGTTAATCAATACTGCTTATTATATAAAATTGGGATGTTGAAATAGTCAAAAAACATTGTTTTAATGTACCATGTACTATGACCACTTATGGACCTAATTCTGAACTATACTCCATATCTTTAAAATATAATTAGAAAAAAATCTCTGGCAAAAAATAAATAAATACTTAAAAAAAGTCAAAAAACTTAAATGAAGAAATTAAAATTCACCGATAATTTTACTATTCAGAGTTAATCAATTTTTGTGCATAAAGATGAGATCATATGGTATATTCTATCTTATATTATTATTTAATTCACTTTATCCAGAACATTTCTCTTTATCAATAAACATCTTTTAAACATAATTTTAAACATCTTTTAAACATAATTTCAATTGTTGAATATTTATACCGTTTCCTTTTGAAAAATAATAAATAATACTATCTACTTTCCTGTTATTTCCTTAAGATAGACATCATAAAATTGTAATATTAAGCAAAGATATGATTATGTTTAAAGCCAAAAATACACCCTGCTGTATAGTATATGGTTTTTAAAAGAGTTTGTACCAATTTACTCAGTAAGTGAATGAATAAATAGAGATGAACATTTTTACCAGCTACATAACTAGAAAAATGTACCTTTCCTACTTTAAAATACAGATATTCTCATTGGCGGGCTCGGTGACTCAGCCAGAATCCTAGAACTTTGGGAGGCCAAGGTGAGTGGATTGCCTGAGCCCTTGGGTTCGAGACCAGCCTGGGCAACTTGGTGAGACCTTGTCTCTACAATATATCAAAAAATTAGCTGGGCATGGTAGCACATGCCTGTAGTTCTGGCTACTTTGAAGGCTGAGGCGGAAGGTTCGCCAGATCCAGCAGGTCGATGCTGTGGTGGCCGTGAGCGTGCCACTGCACTCCAGCCTGGGTGATGGAGTGAGACTCTGACTCAAAACAACAACAACAACAAAAACAGGTATTCTCAATTCTGTGTTCCTGTTGACTTGATTAGCATCCAACATGCTTGGCTCCAAGCAACAATTTCACTGTTGTTAGGAAGAACTTGGAGGTGACAAGTTGAATACTTGAGAGTTTGTTTCTGCTTTATTTACCAGGTTTATACTTATCATCAGAAGAATTTTTCTTACATTACATAGTGTATGTACTAAGACTGTTTTCTCTGAATCAATGCTATGTTCTCCTGTTAAATCAGAGATGGAGTATGCTAAGAGACCAATGTACCCCTAGTGCTTCTCCTGGGCATAAGCAAACTTGAGAAGCCTCATGATGCCAAAATAAACTACAGCATAATGGAATAAAGGTCTTCTCATCTTCAGAAGCATTTGCCAACATTAATTCATTAACCTTTATGCCATCACTGTGAGGCAGGCACAGCTAGTTAGGAAAAACTAACTAATGATTATAAAGCCCCTTTAAAATAAAAATGCTATTTAAAAACTGGATACCAAATCATAAAAAGCAGATAAATATTATTGTCTCAGTTTTATAGACTGGGGAACTAGGTCATGGATATCAAGTAATAGGTAATTACTCACTGGGGACAATCTAACTAAGTGTAAAGAATAATTAACAATTAGAACTCGGGCATTCTCTGGTCTTAGAGTCTGTGATCAAAGATTTGCACCAGACCTTTTGGCAACAGTATTGGGCACTGAGAACCATTAGGAGTTGAAACTACTGAAAAAGATTACTATTTTAAAGCAAAAGATTCATGGTTTGTACTGAAATACTCTTTGTGTTTGAAAATATAAAAGTAAGTTGGAGTTGAATCCATAATAGGGCCATGGCTTTCTTTGCACTTCCATTCTACATTAAATGTATTTATCTAATAGTACCTTCTTCCTAAAATTATAGTGAATTTGGACATTTATGTTCTTCACTAAAGACTTCCCTGAGATCATTGCCCTTATTTTTGTCTCTTTGGTGCCTTCCTTAGTTCTTGGTACATTGAAAGTGTTAAATAAAATCTCATTCACTGTACAAAACAATAATAATTAGAAATATGGTAGAGACATCACACTACCTGATTTCAAAATATATTAATTCTAAAACTATAGTAATCAAAAGAGCATAGTATTGGCATAAAAACAGACACTTTCGTTAGTAGAACAGAATAGAAAATTCAGAAAAAAGCTCATGCATTTACAACCAATTCATTTTCAATAAAAGTGCCAAGAACACACAATGGAAATGACAGTTTCTTTAATAAATGATGTTGGGAAAACTAAATATCCACATGCAGAAGAATTAAACTGGATCCTTATCTCACATCATATACGAAGGTCAATTCAGAATGGATTAAAGACTTGAAACTTCAAAACTACCAGAAGAAAACTCCATGACATTGGTCTGGTGCAGGCAATTTTTTTTTTGGATGTGATCCTGAAAAACGCAGGCAAGAAAATCAAGCATAAATAGACAAATTGGATTGCAACAAATTAAAAAGCTTTTGCACAACAAAAGAAACAACAGAAAGAAGAGACAACCCAAAGAACAGGAGAAAATGTTTGCAAATCATGCATCTGATAAGGGATTAATAGTTAAACATGTAAGGAACTCAACTTGATGGCAAGACAACAAATAAATCAATTTAAAAATGGGCAAAAGTCTTGAATAGAGATATCTGAAAGATGACATACAAATGACTAACAGATATATGGAAAGATGTTCAACATCTCTAATCTCAGGGAAATACAAATTAAGGCCACAATGAGTTATCACCTCATACCTGTTAGAAATGTTATTACAAAAAAGATGAAAGATACCAAATGTTGGTGAGGATGCGGAGAAAAGGAAATTCTGTACACTACTGGTGGGAATGTAAATTAGTGTAGCCATTATGGAAAACGGTATGGAGTTTCCTCAAAAAATTAAAAATAGAATTACCATATGATTCCAGTACTAGGTATATATACCAAAGGAATTGAAATCAATATGCTGAAGAGATATCTGCACTCTCATATTTATGCAGCATTATTCATAGCAGCCAAGATACAAAATCAACCTAAGTGTTCATTAACGTATGAATAAAGAATATGTAGTTGTCAATACACAATGGAATCCTGTTTAGCCTTAAGAAATAATTCTGTCATTTACAACAATGTGGATAAACCTAGAGGGCATTATGTAAGTAAAATAAGAAAGGCACAGAAAGGCAAATGCTGCATGATCTCATTTATACGTGGAATCAAAAAAAGTCAGTCATAGAAATAGAGAGTCGAATGATGGTTACCAGAAGCTAGGGTGGTAAGTAAGGAATAAGGAGATGTTGGTCAAAAGATACAAAATTTCAGTTAGACAGGAGGAATAAGTTTTTGAGATCTATTGCAGGACATGGTGACCACAGTTAATAATAATGTATTGTATACCTCGAAATTAGTAAAAGAGTAGATTTTAAATGTTCTCACTACAAAAGAAGACAAGTATGTGACGTGATGGACGTGTTAATTAGCTTGATATAATAATTCCACAATGTGTACATATATCAAAACATGACATTGCACCCCTTAAATATACACAATTATTATCAATTAAAAATAAAAATTTAAACTAAAAATGGCAGCATCATAATTTCATACAACAAACATACCACCTGAGAAGGACTATTCCAGGGGTTCTCATCAGAAATTTCATGTAAGAATCAACTGCAGAGCTTAAAAAAAAATAATACCCAGCACAGCCCAGACCTTCTAATTCATAATATCTGAGATACCTTTGACAAGACTCCACAATTTATCCCAATGTTACCTATATTCAGTCTTCTCCCTTTGAAAATCCTCCAGCATCCTATTTTCACAACTAATAACATAGACAAAAATTTATTTATTCTATATACTTAACTTGATGTGAGAGCTATTGACAGTAAAGGATGAGAAAGTCACATTGGTTGTGCATCTTCTGTGTTCCAGGAACTGTTCTTGCTGCTTACACAGATTATGTATTTAAGTCTTCACAATGATCCTGAAAATAGGTGTTTTTTTTTTTTTTTTGAGTTGGAGTCTCATTCTGTCACCTAGACTGGAGTGCAGTGGCACACTCATGGCCACCCAGTGTCTACCTGCTGGGATCCAGCAATCCTTCTGCCTCAGTTTTCCAAAGTAGGTGATTTTATGCTGTTTTCTTTCATTTAAAGATGGGAAAATTGAGCCTTTATTTTTCAATTTAGATGTTAATTACCATCTGTATTACATTGATTTCAATTTCAATTCAACAAAATTGCATACAAAGATAACTAGTTTTAACTTTTGGTTTCTGTGGAAGACTCCTAATTTTGCTACACTGTTGTCCTTTACTTAGTAAATTTTCAGTTTATCTCTCTTATTTTTCATATATTATGCTAGGTCCTATCATTCCCATTTGGATTAAAAGCTCCGCAAAGGCAGAGCTCATCATTCTCTTTCCTTCCTATGTTCTCTTTTTTCCCTTACTCTGTTCCTCTCTTCTTCTTTTCCTCCTCCTTCTTTCTTTCTCTCTCTCATAAATATAGATTTTATTATTTATGTGTGGTGAGGACAGCAGTCCAAAAGATAACTGCCTCTACAAAGATAGTTTGTTACAATTCCCAAGAGGAGGGAGCATGCTATGCCATTCAAGGCTACACAGGGAAATACCAGGGTTGGTCAGGAGTCAGGAGCAAGAGGGAATCATGGCAAAAGCCTTTATTGTGGTTTCTACAGCGTGGGACAGGACAGGGAACAGGTTTAGAATTAACTAGTTTAAATAATTTCAGTTGGCTCTGGGCTGTAGAAGTGGTCTCTAGTTGTCCAGTGCCTGGCCCTAGGATGATTTAGGGAAAGGGGATAGTGTTCTGGACTACAGGAGACTGAGAAAAGGGTGGGGATGTGGGAGCAATATGGACTCAGGATTGGTGGTTTGCATATCAAAGGTTTGTTCTAGTTAAGTTTTTTGCTGTCTCTAGCAACTACCTAAACATAGGAGGGGCAATCTCTCCCCAGGTCCTCCAGGTTCCCAAGATACCAAAGCATCTTATACATAAAATAAAAATCATGATTAGTACACTCTCACTTTGTTTTTCTTTGTTTTTCTACACCAAAGTTATAGTTAGCATGGAAGAGGACTCAAGACATTGCTTATTTACAATCTATAGCAACACAAAAGAAATGAGACTGTGAAAATTTTCTCTGGGATGTGAATAGAAGATTTTAAACTAAATGCCTTCCTAGAACTATTTTTCTTATAAAAGAAATTTTAAATTCAGAAATTAATGATTAAGTTTCAAAAGATATAAACTTGTGTTTTACTATAGTAAAAGATATGAAAACAAAGAAAAATTAGAACTGAGACTAAGACCCAAAGGAAAGCAAGAAGGCACAGAACTTGTCATCTCTGTCCTTAAGAATAAAAGTGATTCCTGGTTTAGTCTTTGAGCTCAGAAAAAAAAAATTAAAATGCTTGTTTTTAACAAGAACAGGCATGCTGATCCAAGTACCCAGGACAGAAACTACGGCGTTACTATATTATCTTAACTCCCTCTCCCTCACCAACAATGGGCTCAGGACAATTTATGATTTAGCAACAAAATTTGGGATGATAACATAAGCATGTAATTAAACAAAGGAGGAGGTCTAGGCTTCAGTTTGTTGAAAACCCTTGAATTAATAATGTTCGAGCCGGGCTTGGTGGCTCAGCCTGTAATCCCGTGCCTTTGGGAGGCTGAGGTGAGTGGATTGCCTGAGCCCGCGGGTTCAAGGCCCGCCTGGGCAGCGAGACCTCATCTTTACAATAAATCAAAAAATCAGCCGGGCGTGGGAGCGCGCGCCTGTAATTCCGGCTACTTGGAAGGCTGAGGCGGAAGGATCGCCGGAGCCCAGCAGGCGAGGCTGTGGTGGCCGGGAGCGGCCACTGCACTCCAGTCTGGGCGACTCAGTGAGACTCCAACTCAAAAAAAAAAAAAAAATATTCGGCCAATATAAGGCAGAATGCATCTAAATGTCAACTGTCTACTCACTAGAAATTAATAATAATTAACCAGAAGAAGTTGAATATACTGAGAAAATTAAAATTACTTCATATTTCTCTGAAAGAGTAAATCACAAATATGATATACTAGTTGGATCTTTTTCCCCTTAATGCACATTTTCATTCCAGGTCAAAGAGAACTCAGGAGCCAATAACCATGATTGGACTACCAGCTACTTATAAAAAAGGATTAGAGATAAGAAACATATACCATAGAAAATGAAAGATTACTGACTTCACATAGCCCCTTTTCTGAAATCATTAGGAAATAAACTACACTTCTTCTGTCAAGCTGTGCCTTCCCAATTACATTGAATAATGCTCCTGGAGGGGTGAAAAGGTGTTGTAACTAAAATGGTAATAACTGACATTCTTATGGCCTTCTGCTCACATATCACCTCATTTAATGCTCAGAACAATTTTGTAATTCAGGTAATCGTTTTCATTTTACAAATGATGAAAGAGAGGGTCAAAGGTTTATATGACAATCCAAGTATAAGTAGCATGTAATTGGCTAAACTGGGATTCAAGTTCAGGTCTTGTTGGTTACAAGTTTCATGCCCTTTCAACAGCAACATCCTGTCTCCTTGCCCAGATGTAGAATGGATGTGTGTTCAAATGTACTGAGTTGGGTTTCACATTTGGAAGGAATTCCAAGATTATGCAGATAATTGTTTTCTTTAGCAATCTTTTCCGTTTGAAATTTGAAATACGTATATGAAAAAAAAAAGTAGACTTGATCCCCAAAACACTGGTATATTTTGTCCTGTGATAGAATTAAACTAAGTCCAGGAGGATTCAATGTTCTTTGGTTACTTAAAAAAAAAATCCCCTATTCTCAGGTGTATAGCCTACCTGCAGCTGATTTGGGAGCTATATCAAAGCCACCTGTTTCTTTTTCCCTTTCCTACCAATCCAGAGCCTAATCCCAGTCTAGTCATCTCTGGAAATGGTAAAAAAGTCTCTTCATCTTTGAGGTGTATGTGGAAGACAAAAAAAGGAAGGAAAAGACTAAAACCTAGGTTGTCTGTCTTCGAAAACACAGGTCATTTTCACTACTTTTATACTGGAAGGTGTGTTCAGCAGTGATAACCTCAGATAGTTACTTCTTCCTCACTTGTCTCCTAGGACAGTTCCTCAAATAATTAAAAAACCTAGTGATTATTCTGTGTATGTGTACCACATTTAAAAAAAAAATCCAGTCCAGTCAGTGGAGGGAGCAGGGAGCACACAACATCAGTGGAGGGAGTGGGGAGCACATAAAAACATCTGTATGATGACTACTTGTATATCTAATCCTGAGTTTTACCCCACGTCTTTAAAATCAAAAAAATCCCTAGTGATTATTCCATTTTTGAGGCCAATAGTCGCTATTATCCAATGACTGCTTCCCTTTGACTATCAGTCCTAAATGACTATTGTAGTGGGGGTGGGGTATGTGAGGGAGTATCAGAAAGATCTGCAAGCTGGAATGCCAGAGAAATCTGTTTTTCCTAGAAAATATCTCCAAGCACAAATTATTTCCTTTGTTAGAGTATTGCCTTTGGTAGAAACAAACATAGCACAGAAAACAGTGGTTTGTATTATTTTCTCTCTGATCCCCAAAAGCCATTAGAGTATTTCTCACCAGTCATTTTTATGATGGCCAAAACTGAACATTGTTGACATTTTCATATAAATTCGTGACTTTTGGCACCAACTATAAGCCAGATAGGCTCTTTTGCTTCTGTGATGTTCAAAATGTGGATAATATCAATATTTTTCTGTAGCCTCTTGCAGACTATTATGCATAGCTATTAAATTCCTTGATCTCTTCTTTGGGGAGGGCCTGAAGAAGGGTGCATGGGAGGTGACACATTAGAGGATTACGGATGACTCCTTGTTACGTTTCCTAGCAATAATAAACTCTTGCATCTGCTCCTTTATGGAGATTTATTTATTTATTTATTCACTCACTCATAGAGTAACAGATCCTCTCAACCTTCATTCTGGTTCTTAAATTTGGTGATTCTGTGACTCTCATATCAGTCTTCTGTCAAAATCTCAGTTGTACAGCCAGACTAAATGAGCATATCTTTGATCACATAAGGACTCCCATCCATCTTGAATTTACAAAAAATGCTTCTCACACATGCTCCAGAGATACTCTAATAAACCTAATGGCAAATCACCTCTCCCACAGGTCAAGGGCAGCAGCTTAATGCAAAGTAATGGGGATTTAAATTGTAGCAGTGTGCCATTCATGCTGCTTTTGGCAAAACCTTACTTATAAAGCACTGAAATGGACGGCCTCTCGGTTTTATGCCCTAGAGATGAGG
Source organism: Carlito syrichta (assembly GCF_000164805.1). NCBI lineage: Eukaryota > Metazoa > Chordata > Mammalia > Primates > Tarsiidae > Carlito > Carlito syrichta. Next base: position 692,131 of record NW_007251203.1, on the reverse strand, counting down.
TGCAGCTTGCTATCTAAAAAAAAAAAAAAACAAAATGAAAAAAAAAAATTTATACTGATTGGGCGAAGCAACAGGGAAGTATTTGTAGAAAACTGAAATAAAAACTAAATCTATTTTAATGGTATCTATGGCCAGGGAGGAGAGTGACTGCAGGGAAAAGAAAGGAGTTTCATTTAACATTTGACTCCCTGGGCAGTAAAAAACTAGGTCAAGTGGTAAAAACAGTTCTGTACCTCTAATGTGCTATTAGACCATACCAAGTAGTTTTACAAGATGTAGTCTACTTACATGGAAGTCACTCTAATAAAAATTCCAAATTTTAGATTCATGGCCTACGGTGCATGCTCACCTGATATCACTTCCAGTGTTGGCTGTTTTTTATCTTGCACCTGGCACATATAATTTGAAACCTTTTCCTTTAATTATACTAATTGTATAACTTCAGTGTTAAGCATAGCACAGTAAAATATCCTTGTATATCAACTAGAATTTTTAATGGTTAGATGTGTATTGAACTTTATAATAAAACTTTTGAAACAAGGAAGCTCGATGGGGTGAGATGAATGAGAGTGGTATGTTAAAATATAGTCACATCTGATTAATTACAAAGAAGCAATAAACCACCAATACTGCTGAGCTGGTAGTCTGTTTGGAGTGAGACCTATTTGCATAGAATACTAAATTGTGAATATAGTTTCTTGGATGAAATGAGTTTGCTTAAGATGATATGCCCATTAAACTTGTTCAAAGCCACCAAAGGAAATTTATGAAGCCAGACACCACATTTCTCATCTGTCTTCAACATGTCAACATACAAGGTTAAAATTTTGAAATTTATTATATGTTAGTTAAGAATGAGATTGACAGCAGAAATTTGAAAAACCAGTAAGTCACAGTGTTTGCAACTGGCTTCCTGTTGTTGCTACTGGCCATCAGTTTGGGTAAATATACAGGGTATGTACACGATACATATGAACACATATTTAAATTAGTGTGTCGAAATGAAAATGTCATGATGCATGTGGTATGTTTTACCTCATTCAGAGCTTGACATGTTTTGCTTATTGACGTCATCAGGTCAGAAAGTGGGTTTTCTAGGAACTTAACGTTCAGAGCCATCGTTTTTGTCTTCTAGTACAGTGGTGATCTGGTATCAGTCATATAAGCTGAGAGTAAGGACATTGGACTTTTTGATGCTCTTGGCTTTCAGAATAAATATCCACATTTCTCTAGATTAGTAACCCAAGATGAAAGATGATTGACAATAGCTTCAGTAAGCAAAAAGTCATGGGGTATAAAGCAGGCTATAGTTAACTAGCAAGGTGGGGCACAGAATACTTTTTAAATACCATAAAATTCTCAATGATTATAGCTCTTTATGTCAAAATATTCAGGGCTGAAATTACTGAAACCCACAAGAGCAGGTGTTCTGAATGATAATCTAAGGTATAATTAGAGTTTCTGAAGAGCACCATGAGGTACAGCTAATTGAAAGAGACTATATGGTTAATCATGGAATGATTTATTAAAAATTAAAAATAGACTCACATGCTATAAAAACTCCTATTTTTCAAATCTGTTTTGACTAAACATAAGGCTGAAATATGTTACTACTTTGATTAAAAATGTAAACAATTTAGTTATGACTTTAAAATGCTGTATAATTATCTCATTTTTTTGATATTATACCTCATTATTTACATAATATGTAGGCTGTTTCCAAGGTTCACAGAAACCACACCGAGCAGACAGATTATAGGGATAAGTGGTAGGACAGTGCTTTAAATTCCACTTGGATTAAAGGATTCAAAAATATAGAATGAAATAGAGATGCAACCCTCTCCCCTTGATTCATAACCACTTTGGATATTCTTATTTAAACCACTATAATCTTTCTGTATCTATCAATAACTTTTTAGTCACCTCTTTGATTTTTTTCAATTCCTCAACAACAACAACAACAACAAAAAACCCAATCTAAATCTCTATAATTATTATGAAAAGAATGTTAATGGATGACAGTGAGTGCTGGTGTGACAAGTTAGGACAGGAATCCTGCAGAGGTAGGACTTCACTTGAATACTGGTATGTGGGGAAGGGGACCACATACTATTGATAAGGAGGAGGTCAAAGGTGTGGAGCTGCAAATTGTATTGAGGTATCACATTGTCCTTCTTTGTTGTGCAAATAACAAAACTGAGGCCCAATGAGATTAAGCAACTGCTATGGTCTGAATGTGTCCCCCAAAATTTATATGTTGAAACTCAATGTAATAGTATTAGGAGGTGAGCCCTTTGGAAGTTGATCAAGTCATGATCAACTTAAGGTGGGGCCCTCACGAATTGAGGGAATGGGTCCTCTCTCTCTGCCATATAAGGACAGTGTTCAAGGTACCAGCTTGAAGCAGAAAGCAGCCCTTACCAGACACTGAATTTTTTGGTGTCTTGATCTTGACTCCAGACTTCAGAACTGCAAGAAATAAATATCTGTTGTTTATAAACTACTCAGTCTCTGGTATTTTGTTAGAGCAGGGTAAATGGACTAAGTCAGACAATTTCCCAAAATTCTAATATAAAGCACTAAATTCACGGGGGAAATTAATTTGAACAGAGAATAGTAGCTTGGCAAAATCTGTGAGAGAGGTATATTTAAAATACGCGGGGTTCAAGAGAAAGGAGATGTCACACTTAGCAGTAGGAGTGAATGAAAAAGGCACCATGAAGCAAATGACATGCCATATGGCCCTTAAAAATAGGGATTGTGAATTTTCAGTGGTTTATATGAAGGTTGACAGGAATGACAAAGGAAGAAGTATTCTAATGTGATCAATAGTCTTGTAGCAGAAAAGGTAAGATCCATAACAGAAAGGTTTCTAACCCTCAGCACTGTTGATGTTTGGGAGCAGATAATTCCTTATTGTGGGTCTATTTTGTGTATTACAGAATGTTTAGTAGTATCTCTGAGTTCTATCCCCTATATGTCAGTAGTATATTCTTCTCTCTACCATCCTGGGTTGTGACAACCAAAACTATCTCTAGACAGTGCCAAATATCTTCTGGAGGGGACAAAATTGCTCCCTCAAGTCCTTGAGAACCACTGCCTTAGAGCATTCGAGGGCCTTAAAGGAAGAGTCTTGGTTCCTGTTGCATACATTAAATCACTTCTCAATGTTTGTTAAATGCTTGTTAAAAATTAAGGGATGGAAGGAAAGAAAGAAAATAAAGACTAAGATATATTTCTTTTTTTTCTGAAAACACTGTCATTGAAATAAATATTTTTTTCATTAATTTTAATGTGAAACTATAATGTATTTCCTCTCAAGCTGAGATGTATATACACATTATTTTCATAGAAAAATATGTGAATTTAACTCTATTGTTTTTCTTTGAGACATAAAATTCAGTGTAAGGAAGGTTTATTATACTCAACAAAGAGGAAAGGGAAGATATGACAATAGGTGTGTTGGTGATAGGGATGGGGAGGTCATTGCTTGGAAGGTGGTGAAGAGTCAGATGGTTCACTTTTAGCAGGCACCTCTTAGTTATTCTGTGCTCCAACCACATTTAAAAATAAAGTAATAGCACAGAAATATATCTTCAGGGCAAAACAAGGTTAAAAAATGAGAGTGTTTGGGGACATATGAACATAGCACAATGAACACAAGGGAATGAAGAGGAAGAAAAGTTGCTGTCTCTTTATCCCATTCACAAAACAAAATGCTGCAAGTTTATCCAAATGTGGTGCATGTTTAAATGTGCTTCCTCTGATAGTCTCAAACCAGAGGTCATTGCATCAAGTAAATTGGTGAGAATACCCTTTCCTGAAGAGTAATGTCCATATATCACTTTGCAGAATACATTTTTTGAGGGGTTCAAATATCGTTAAACTGAGAAACATAAATTGTAGATATCTTCAAGAACCTTTATGATATAAAATGGTTAACTGAACAAACACTCCATAATGTATATGGAAGAGCTAATGGGAGATGAACTGTGAAGGCAAGAATGGGGACGTATGATTTCATGAATATTAATATTATGGTCAAGTGTATGGGACATAAAGATGAAAAAGACATGGAACTAACAATTAGAGGGTAATGAAGGTTATCACTGAGGAGAGGATGAATGCAGATTTTTATATAGGAGGGCCTATGTAACTAGGAAGAGAAAAAGAGAAGGGACTTTACTTCAATTGCAGGTTCTATGGGCAGAGGAAGAAGATGAGGCAAGGCAGAAGAGCCAGGGGTAGAGATTCTTGACAGCCCATCTCTCTCCTGGAGGGAGAAATGGCTCATGGCTCTCCCTGCAGGATCTAAGAGGGCAGGCAGTGCTCAATCAGGGTGACTCCATCTCTGTAGCTTGTTTAGAAAGAATGAGAGCCAGAGTTTACAGTTCTGAGCTGTTTTTTATTCCTTGCATGCTTTGTCCTGGAACCTGAATGTTCCACAGAGGTCCACAGAAAGACCACAGATAACAGCTGAGCAGAGAGCCCGTGTGGCTGCTCACTGATACACCTGCAGTAAGGGACATGGTGACTTCACAGCAGGAGCTGCTAGTGGACAGCTTAAGCCAGTGGTCAGTGAGAGAAACTGGAAACTTTTGAGGAAGAACAAAGCAGCATGGGAAATGACAGGACCAGACTTAGGAGTGCAGACATCAGTAGCAGACGCAGCCAGAATTCCCAGCAATGAGATCTGTTACCATTCATTGTTACTGGCTCAAATGGCAGTAAAGATACACTGTTCTATTCAAGGATACCATCTAGCTCTGCCACCATGAGAAAGTGCCACCAAAATGCTGTCTGAGAGAGAAAAGATGAGTATGAGAGACTAAACGTTTTTTACCCCAAGAGGCTGCATATTACCTAAAGTAGAACCATTTAAATGTTTCCATTGACTAGATTGGAATAATATTTAGGTTTTTTTTTTCTGCTACCTTCCTAAGTGAGACTCATGATTAAGAGCCAGAGTAGTATTAAAGAACAACAACAACAATAACAAAAAGTTGCATTTTATTCACAAAATCAGAATGCAGTGTCAGTAAATGTGATCCCATTTTATAAAGCCACGGTTTGGTAAAAAATAGGCATTTTAAGAATGGTTACCATTTTTACAGGACTTGATAACTGATTGGATTTGGGAGACTGAGAGAGGGAAGAATCACAGAATGTGCCAAGATTTAGACCTGAATAATATAGAAAAACGAGGGCACATTTATCAAAAATATGGACCTCAGTGAAATGAGTTCGTATGGGGTAGGGGTATGGTGCTGCAAAAACAAGAGGGTTGATGAGTTTTGGAACATGGAATGGTTAACAGTAATGAGTACATAAATATAAAGTGCTAAATATTATAATGTTAAGTAGCAGGGGGTACTAAGAATCAGAGAACAGTTTATTTATAGGAACTGAATACTTGTGGTTGAAGGAAGACAAATGAAGTCATGAGTCTCAGGCACTTTTCTTTCCTTATAATCTTTGGCTCTTAAAAGTGGCCTATACATGACCCGATGTTAGAATTTTTATAAGTAATCAGTCTTATAAGGGGGGAACCCTCCAAAAGGAGTTCATTTATTAAAAGTAGTGTATTTATTCTTATGTGTTTAAACTCCAGACACCTTTGAAGTACTCTGTTTGATGCAATCCACCTGTTAAGATGCTTGTTCCACTGCTCAAAACAGTTTCTTCCCCTCTCTTCTCTTCCAGGTCTGAGATTGTGGTAGCTCTTTCTCAAGACTTCCTTTAATTTTTTAAATGCCTTTTAGTGCTTCTACCATTTTTTGTTTCACTTCTTCCACTTTTTTGTTTCACTTCTTCCTTGAGGACGTTTTTCCTCAAGGGAAACAAACAAACAAAAAAACCCACTTGGGAAGAGATCAGGTGAATAGAGAGGATGGGGCACAGGGGACGTGCCATTTGTTGTCAAAAACTGCTAAACACTTACCATGGTGTGGGCAGGTGCACTTGTAAATTACTCATCACAAAACGGGCAAACACGTTGAAAGAATCTCCAAAAAAAATTCACTGAAGCTAAATGCAGCCTCTCACAACAATGCTAGCTGGTGCACCAAAGTTGACAGGTTCCTAGAACACTGACCTAGTGGGGGAAGCCTGTACTACAAGGGGTTTTCCCTTCAAAAGATAATTTCGTATTTTAAAAGTCTCCCCTCATATATAGTCAAAATTTGTTAGTGACAAGACAGTAAACACCCAAATGAAATTTAGGTTATTACTTTTTAAAGCTTTAGGTACAAACTAGTCTTCCCGTTCTCTTTCTATTGTTTTGCTTCAGTGAGGAGCATTTAAGGGACGGTGGAAGAGAACTGGGGTGAATAATACAGCCTCTTTTCACTCTTCACTTTTTTTCTGTCCTCTATTACTTGATATCCCAGTATTATTATTTCTTAACACTCTTGCCGGAAGAAAATAGTCTTCTGGAAGTTTTGTGTCTCTACTGCGAAAAGTTCAAAAAGTTTAAAATTTATAAAGTTTGGATTATTGGAACTCAATTCCTCTGTTGACACTTGTACTTATATTTTGGTTTGATAGGCATCTGCTCAAGTGGGCCTTGATGGGAGTATTAAGAGGTATAAAAGAGAAAACTTCTAATGGAAGGTGGGAGGAAATGTACAAATCTTACCCGTTATTTTCAGATGAGTTGGTTTATCTGGAAAAATGAGGGTGTGGGTAAGGGTGTGTCTGTGTGTGTAGATGCGTGTGTGTGTGTGTGTGTGTGTGTGATCGTGTTCCCTTGTGTGTCTGATAGAGAGAGAGAGAGAGAGAGAGAGAGAGAAAGAGAGAGAGAGAGAATCTTGTTGTTACTGAGCTTTCCTGGCACCAATTCTGTTCACTCCTTTTATCATAAAGCATATGGTCAATAAACTCATTTTCTATTCTATGACTTAGAGAGTATGTGAAAAGTGTGAATGCTAGGCAGTGAGAGACAGGAAAAAGTAGAATATTGAGAGTTGAAGAGAGCTCCAGAGGAAAATCATGCTGAAGGAGCCTCAAGAGTTACAAAAGATATAGTGGTTGGCAGCAGAGTTAATTCAATGGAGGGAATCATATGGAAGGGGTTGGGGTGGGGCTGGAAGGATTAATTTAGAAATTAAAGGGAGAAGTTGTGATGAACAAAATGTAGGTTCTTAGAAATGTGAATATTTTGCTTTAAATCACTTGCTATGGTAATGTACACTGTACAGTATACAGGCAACCTTGGATATACTGCCAGTTCCATACCAGACCAACACAATGAACTGAAGAGTCACACAACTTTTCTGGTTTCCCAGTGCATATAAAAATTATGTTTAGATTACTCTGTAGTTTATTAAGTGTGCAATAGCATTTGTGTAAAAAAATGTTTATACCTTAATTTAAAATTACTTTATTGTTAAAAAATGCTAACAATCATCTGAACCTTCAGTGAATCATAATCTGTTTATTGGTGAAAGGTCTTGCCTTGATGTTGATGGCTGCTGTCTGGTAGTCGCTGAAGGTTGGGGTGGCCATGACAATTTCTTAAAATAAGACAACAAGGAAGTTTGCTGTATTGATTGACTTTCCTTTCATGAAAAATTTTTCTGTAGCATGCCATCACATTCTATCCACAGTAGAGCTTCTTTAAAAATTGGAGTAAATTCTCTCAAGTCTTGCTACTGCTTTAACAGTTAAGTTTATGTAATATTCTTTGTTGACATTTCAACAGTGCTCACAGCATCTTCACCAGGAGTAGATGACATCTCAAGAAACCACTTTCCTTGCTCATCCATAAGAAGCAGCTCCTCAACTGTTCAAGTCTGATCATGATATTGAGTCACATCTTCAGGATTCACTTCTAATTCTACTTCTCTTGGTCCTTCTACCACATCTGCAGGTACTTCTTCCATGGAAGTCTTGAAGCTCTCCAAGTCATCCATGAGGTGTGATACCAACTTCTTCCAAATTCCTGTTAATGTTGATGCTTTGACCTTCTCCTATGAATTATGAACGTTCTTAAAGTCATCTAGAATCTTTTCCCAGAAAATTCTAATTTACTTTGCTCAGATCCATCAGAGAAATTACTATCTATAGTTGCTATATCCTTATGAAATATATTTATTAAATTATAGGACTTGAAAGTTAAAATTACTTCTTGACCCAGAGGCTGAAGAATAAATGTGTTAGCAGGCAAGAAAACAACACTGATCGACATCAGAGTGCTTATTTAACTAGGTACATTGTCAGTAAGTGGTAATATATTGAAAGCAATCTTTTTTTTTCTGAGCAGTAGGACTCGACAATGGACTTAAAGGATTCAGTAAACCATGCTGTGAACAGATGTGCTTTTATCCAGGCTTCTTTGTTCCATTTCTAGAGAGCAAGTAAAGTAGATTTAGCATAATTCTTAAGGGCCCTAGGATTTTCAAAATGGTCAATGAGTCATGAGCTTCAGCTTAAAGTCACCAGCTGCATTAGCCTCTAACAAGAAAATCAGTCTGCCTCTTGAAGTCAGACATTGATTTCTCCTCTTTAGCTATGCAAATCCTAGATGACACCTTGTTCCAGTAGAAGGCTGTTTTATCTACACTGAATATCTATTGCTTAGTATAGCCAACTCCATCAATTGTCTTGGCTAGGGCTTCTGGATAACTTGCTGCAGCTTCTCCATCAGCATGTGCTGTTTCATAGTGTACTTTCATGTTATGGAGATGGCTTTTTCCCTTAAACCTCATGAACCAACCTCTGCTAGCTCCAAATTTTTCTCCTGCGGCTTCCTTACTTCTCTCAGCCTTCATAGAATTGAAGAAAGTTAGGGCCTTGCTCTAGATTAGGTTCTGGCTCAAGGGAATGTTGGAGCTGGTTTGATATTCTATCCAGACCACTCAAGCTTTCTCCCTATCAGCAATAAGGCTGTTTCACTTTCTTATCATTTATGCATTCACTGGAGTAGCACTTTTAATTTCCTTCAAGGACTTTTAATTTACATTTACAAGTTGGTTAACTGTTTGTTGCAAGAGGTCTAGTTTATGACCTGTGTCAGCTTTTGACACGACTTCCTCACTAAGATTACTCATTACCACTTTTGTTTTAAAGTGAGAGATTTGTAACTCTTCCTTTCACTTGAACACTTAGAGGCCACTGTAGGATTATTATCTGGCCAAACTTCAGTATTGTTGTGTCTTAGGGATGGGGAGGCTTGAGGAGAGGAAGTGAAGATGGGGGAACTGCCAGCTGGTGGAGAAATCAGAACACACACAATATACTCTAGTATTAAATTTGCCATCTTTTATGAGCATGGCTTGTGACACCCGAAAACAATTACAATAGTAATATACAAGGTCACTGAGCACAGACCACCATAACAGATATAATAATGTTGAAAAAGTTTGAAATATTTTAAGAATCACAAAAATGTGACACAGAGATACAAAGTGAACACATGCTTTTGGGAAAAGGCACCGACAGACTTAACACACGTTGCCACAAGCCTTCAGTTGGAAAAAATATCTATCAAGTGCAATAAACTCAAGTACAATAAAATGAGGTAGGTCTATATAACTAATTAAACTCCTGTCCCCAAAGACCTTTTACTAGGTGACTGCAAGTTTAGTTTAATGTATATTAAGTCACTATGATAAAAGCAAAATAATTCAGGATGCAAGCCTATCTCTTCATTATAAAAGGCCTTTTCTTCCTTTTCTTAATTGACCAAGCTGAGGTGAGAGACCATAAAATGGAATAGTTAACAAGCCATAAATTGTTTCACTAGACTGAATTTGTATCAGTTAAATGTCTGTTCTTCAAATGTGGTAAAATATCTCATGTTACTAGTGCTCCAGGTGAAAATTTGCCCCCAAGTCTTAAAGAGAAAGTAATTCTAGTTCTTTTAGATCACTTGCCAGCATCTGTTTGTGGTTCACTTTTCCCCCTTGGGTTGAATAATTAATTTAATGTCAATCAGTCTTTTACCCCTCCCTTCCTCCCTCCTTCCCTTTCTCCCCCCTCCTTCCTTCCCTCCCTTCCTCTTCCCTCCCTTTCACCCTTCCTCTTCCCTCCCTCCCTTCCTTTTTTAAAAATAAACTTTCAGTATAACCAGACAGTTGAATGTTGTTATTAATTGTTGCATCCTGCTAGATGATGACATACATAGAAAGGCTCATAAAATGGCAAATTTTTGTTGAACCACAGGCTTCCCACACACTCCTCAACTCCCATCCTTTCAGCTTCCACCCACATCATTCCTGAAATGGTTCCTACTAAGGTCAGCAATCATCCTTAAGGCCCCAAATTTAAAGGATACTGTTCAGCCTTCATATTATTTGATTTCTCAGCAGATTTCACAACAGTCAATTATCCCATTCTCCAAACAATCTTTTCCCTTGTCTTCTGGGACAAAGCCATTCTCCTGGGGTTTCTTCCCTCCTCCCCTTTTGAGACTTGGTTTGTTGGCTCTTTTTTTCTCTATCTAATCTCCATGTATGGCATTCTTAAATTATTTCTAGACCCTCTTCTCTTTCTCTTCTGTCCTCACTGACTGCAATTATCATCTACATGTCAATCGCTCTCAAATGTGTTCCAGTTGAATGAGTCTTCAGAGTCTCAGGCCTGTGTAGCTAACCTATTGATATTCTCTCCTGGAGATCTCACAAGAACCCCAGATACAACATGCTGGAAACCTAACTTACGATTTCGTGTGTAACCTCCTTCAGCACTCCCTATCACAGTAAGTGGCACCATTATTTATAGGTAACCTTTATCACATCAATTTCCAGCTCAGAACCCTTGAAGACATTGTGTTCTCTTCTCACTCAACATATTTATGTGTATTTATGTCTCTACCTGGAGTGTTTCCCCCCTCTGCAATTAACTTAAGTAATTTTTACTTATCCATCAGATTTCATCTCTACTGTCACGGTCTCACAGAAACCTCCATGCTGCCTAACTGTTAAAATGATCTCACAAATCCTTGTTTGTTTGGTTTTTTAACCATTGTCGATTTTTACCAGAGTTTGTAACTCTCTATTCTGAAATTATTTGCTTATCATATGACTTTCTCATAGTATCCAAGCTTTGTGAGTGTAGAGACCATTTCTGTTATGCTGGTTTTTGTATACCTAGTGCTAATCACAGCACCTGGCACATAATTGGCGCCCAATATTTACCTGTTGAATCAATGGAGAGGCTATTTTCTATTTAGGTTTCTGACTCATACAAAATAAAAAAAAAAAATTTTTATTATACCACAAGTCTTTACAAACATACCAAATGTAAAACACGAACTTGCTAGGGAACAAACTAAAATAACTTTACCCCAAGAAGCAGAAAGACATTAAACCTAGATAGCATCCAACTTAGACTTTAGTTTGATATAGGAGTACATTTTCCTGGAGTCTTCGGGGGAACTGATTGGTATTTGTATTATTGTATCTTTTCAGTGGTCCACAAAATTAGTGCATGATGGGGAAGAGCAGTGGGTGTCGTGTGGGTGATGAGGAGCTTGGGCAGAGTGGGTAGTGTTCAGTTCCTAGCTCGACTCCCCATCATAGCAAGGCTGTGGTAGTCCTCAGGGCTGGCTATGAGAGATCTCTGCAGAGCCATCAGTGGTAGGCTTTGGAAAGGAATGTGTGGTATATGTAGCTGGTAGGAAGTTGAGTTGTTGCCATTATGGAAAAAGAGCAGGTGATGGCTATTTAAAAAGCACATCACAATTATTCCTTCATTCAACCTGAAATGAAACAGTGTCCACACTCTAGTCTGTGGATCACATTGCTAGAAAATTCAAAGACTAAAAGGCAGAATCTACAGGTGTTTCCTTTCAGATTTTTGCCTTCAGGAAGAAACCAAAAGTAAATAAAAATTATGGTTATTTCACAGACACCAGAATAACATGTATGTATTTTTAGATTGCTGCGTTTTAGCTAAAGCTATAGAGGATGAGAGTAGAAACCACAAAGACTGTATAAAAGAGCTATCCTTTCTGCATTTCCTACTTATTTTCATAGCTATTACCAATGTGGATTTAATATTCAGAATTTTAATTCTTGTAACAGAACCTCAATGAATAGAGTACAGATTCCAGTATTTCAAATAGCTTTGGTGTAGCTGGTCTTGAAATTCTGTCTGTTTTCTTTTTCAAGGTAAGGGATCTGTTTTGTTCTGTTTATTTTATTTTAGTTATGCCATGAGGAAATGAGGTATATAAGTTAATTATTTTAATCCCAATAAAATGATAGCAAAATGTAACTACATATACCCTCCCTAAGTGGTCAATTTATTTAAACAGTGTATAAGCTAGATTTTCTTCCCCCTTTGGCAAGTTGTAAACAAAAAGTCTAAATTGTTCCTCATGGAAATGGATTATTCAAAATCATACTATCCTAGAGAAAATCTGAAATTGAATAAAACATAAAATCTCATTCTATTCTGTACCATAAGGCTTGTCTACATGACTATAATTTCAAAAGAATTAAAACAGTTGTTGAGACTCAAGAGAAACTACACTAAGTTATTAGGGCATTACCATTTTTAACTCTCAGGGACAATTTTCTTCATGAGCTTCAGATTTGTTGTAAAGTGTCATCAGATTTTGGGAGACCCTGTGAAAGAATTGCTCTCTCTGGGAAACATGGGTTTTCCAGCTGGCATCGTGTCTGTATCACAGAATACTCATAATCAATTAATCTCCTAGGTGTAAAATAAATAAGCAAGCATGCAAGCTAACAATAATCAATTTCTCCATATACTTCTGTACTGAGTTGAATAATGTCAAAATTCACATCCACCAGAATGTGACGTTCTTGGAAAGAAGCTCTTTGCAGATGTAATTAGTAAGGTTAAGATGAAGTCATACTGGATTAGGGCTGTTCAAGGACTGGTGTGTTTATAAGAGAAAGGTGAAGAAGATGCAGACACAGAGACACAGATATGGCAGGGTGGGAAGGTGGGGGGTAGGGGAGTGGAGGAAGAAAAAGGCCATGTGAAGAAACAGGCAGAGGCTGGAGTGATTCAGCTACAAACCAAGGAACTCCCAGGATTGCCAACAACCTCTAGAAACTAGGAAAAAGCAAAGGAGTTTCCCTAAAACCTTCAGAGGGACATTGGCCTTGTCGACATATTGATTTCAGATTTCAGACTTCTAGCCTCCAGAACAATGACAGAATAAACGTCTGTTGTTTTAAGCCACCCCGTTTGTGGTACCTTGCTATGGCAGTTCTAGAAAACAAATACAATGTCTAGAGCTCTTTCCCTGTCTTCTGTATTTCACAGATGAATTTGTTGAAAGAATTGTCTCCATTTGCTGTTTCTTCTTTGTCACATGACATCCACTCCTGAAATGCTGCAGTCTGGATTCTACCCTCATCATTCCTCAGAAGAACAGCACTCTTTGGTTAAGTTGACCAATAGCCTCTCATGGCTGACTCAGCCTTGGCATTATTTAATCCTCTGCAGCATTGGGTGCTCTGCCACTTCCTCCCTGAACTCTGTGACTCTGCAGCCACAATATTTTCTTCCTACCTTTATGGCCATTTGTCTCAGTTCAGGCTCCTCTTCTTGTAGTTGTCCTTTCAATATTGGTATTTGTCAGGAACTACTCTGGGTAGTTTCACTCACATGCATCTATTTGCTGATGTATTCTAAATCTGTCTTAAGACTACATCTCCCTCCTGAGCTCAGACTTGTCATCAGCTTCACAAGTTAAGTGGGACATCAAAAGTTAAACGCCTCATGGGTCCCTCAAAGTTAATGTGGTCAAAACTGAAATCACCATTTTTCCTCTCAAACCTGCTCCTTCATTTTTATCTGTGCCCAGATTCTAGTACCAGTTTTCTTCCTGTTATGAAAGTCAGAAACTTAGGTAACATCCTTGATTCTCTCTTTCTCTCATAACCTGAATCCTATCTCTCTTTTCATCCTCACAAATAAAGCTGGAGGCCTGCCTGCCATCACTGCTCTCCTGACTTTCTGCAAGACCATACGAGCTAGTCCTCTCCCTCATATTCCTTCCTCACACACCCCGAAGCGAGCCTTGTAACATGTAAATTTGCTTGTGTAACCCTCCTGCTTGAAACTTGCAATGTCTTTCCAAACCTTGTCCATAGTCCGGAATGTCTAACAAGGTTCAGTATAGCATGCCACTGTTTGTTAAGCTAAATAGAAAGCAAGAGGCTTTCAAATAGGCCATGTGCTCTCTGGACTTGGATGAGGTGTCACTTCTGGGAAACCTTCCTAACCCCCAACGGCACTCATTCCACTGCCTTCTAGCTCTCTGCCTTCCCACTGGTTCTCTGATGGGCAAAGACTTCATTCATCTTTCTTACCTTGTATCTCTATTGCCAACTACAGTGCTCAGTGAATTACCGAATCCCCATAAATGAGGAAAACAAGGCTTATAGTAATCAAGCCATTTGGATAAGCAAATGCAATCTAGGGTCAGATTTTTTTTAATGCCTTGGGCATTCTTATCAAGATTATCCTTAAAAAAAAAGCCTTGTGTAGAATTAAGGCATTATTTTTAGAAAACATCACTTCTAAATTACAGCACCCAAAATGTAGAAGAAATAAATGACAAAAGTCAAGACAGGCTTAGTTATAAATGATACACCTCATTAGTAATTTGAAATGAGTTCTTTCTTTTAACAAGGTCTTATTTCCTTTGCCTTTCCATGGCTAACACAGCCGCTCTTACAACTATTAACTTTTCTCTTTCAGCTTATAATCAGCTTCTGGTTGGTTCACAGATGTCAAATGCCACATTTTTCTCTTTACTCACTCTGAGCATGAGTGGTGCCCTCAAGATGCCTCTTGCTCATTTTCAGCTTAATCCACCCATTTGTAAGCTGCAATTCTGCTCTGAACTCTCGCTTACCTTGCCTGACTCTGAGCTGCCGTTGAAGGGGGTTGCAAGTCATGGTTCTGTATCTGCCCAGCTGTTCCTAATTCTTTCCTTCCCAGCCAGGTCCTGCGTCTGAGCTGTGCTTGCTTCTCAAAGGAGGGGCTGAGGTGGGGAGAAAGGGGAACACCTTTTCCTTCCCCTCTAGGCCTCAGAAAACTGCTGACCTAGTAGGTGATGCAAATTAGATGTCTTTCTTTGTTTTTTGTATTTTTGTTTCATAAAAAATAAAAATTATTCATAATTACTGAGAAAAATTTGACAATAGAGGTAATTGGGACAAGTTCCACAGAACATAGTTTCATTAACTAATTACCACTGCCATTAAGATTTTGATATATCTTAGTCTTTTTAATCATGTATAACACTTTAATTCATGTATAAGATTGTGACAGTTATTCTATTGCACATAGAATTTATATCTTATATTTTCACTTAACACTGATATAGTCTGTTTTGCATAATATTTCATTGGGTGAATATGTTAGAAAATAATCTCCTTGGGTTATGCTTTTGAGTTGTTTCTATAGTCACTGTGAAAAATAAAAGAATGAATCTAAGTATATAGAAAAAAAAAAACCCCAAAACAAGTAAACCTAAGAGAAAACTCGATGCCTAACACCTTGTCTGTATTTAGAATGTTTTCCTTGAGATTTATATCCAGAAGTTGTTACCTAGTAAAAGGGAATGAATATTTCTTCAAATTGCTTTCCAGACATTTTCCAGTTTATACTGCAACAGATTATGTATGAGAGTATCTGTTTCATCCATCTTTGCCAGGCTCTGGTTATAAATTTCTTTTTCTTCCTAATTTCATAAATCATTTATGAAATCCTTTCTTTGACTCCTACAGAAGATGAATATTATCATAAATATTAGTGTATTAATTGTATTCTATGAATTTCTTTTCATGTCCTTTGATCATTCATGGGTTTGGGACTTTTTACTTTTCTTAACTATTTTATTGCTCTTTATTTAATAAAGAATTATAACTATCATATTCGCTGCAAATATGTTTCTACTTTGGGTTTATTTTGAATGTTTTGCCTGTGGAATTAAAAAGTTTTTATGTAATTAAATCCATTTTCTTTGTAATTTTATTTCTTTTAGCTTAACTTTCTTGGCTCATTTCTTGCCTGTCCTACCTCCACTACCCCATCCAAACATTAATAATATTCACTTCCACATGATCTAAGATTTTATGTTTTAATATTTTTTTACATACATCTCTTTAATACATATGCGGTTTATTCTGGTATATGGAATAAGGTGAGAATCTGTGTTTTCTTTTCTAAATTTTTAACCAAATGAACCCAAACCATTTCTAGAACATTCTTTCTCTTGTCCATTGATCTGTGATTTTTTCATAAATCACATTTTTAATTCTCAGTTTTACTGGAATTTATTGTTGGGCATTTTATTATATTCCCTTGATCAGCAGCCATTTAAAAAAATTGATCAGTTTTAATACATTTTAGCTTTGTGATATGTTAAAAATTTTTGATGAAGTTTGTACTTATTTTATGAAGTCTGCAAGCAGCTCTCCTTAGTTTGGAATTGAATTGAATCTGTGTATTTATTGGGGATGGGGGAGTAGCCATGCTTGTCCTTCCCTCTAGAGCACAAAAAAATCTTTTTTTAAAAAATTATAAAGATGTGGGGTATAATTCAGGAGTAGGTATACAAACATTGATTATTCAGGCACCCTTGTTGATGAGGTATGTCCCTCCCTCCCCTAGCAGTTTCCCTCAACTGCCAATCCCACCCCCCTCTCTTGACAGTTTCCCACTACTGCCAATCCCTTTCTTATAGTATTATAATTGTTCAAGGTCCACTTATGAGTGAGAACACATGGTACTCTGTTCTTTGTTTCTGTGATAGATCACTGAGTATGATCGACTCCAAATCCATCCAAGTTACTGCGAAGTTCATATGTTTGTCTTTCTGTATGGCTGCATAATATTCCATTGTGTATATGTACCATATTTTAAAAAATCCAGTCCAGCTTTGATTGGCAACATGGTTGTTTTGTTGATGCTGTCTATAATATTTTTGTCTTCCATGTCCCATATTTGGGCTCTTATTTTGGTGATTTGGATTCTTCTGCTAAAGTTGGGGTTTTGGTGGTCTTCTCTTTCCAGATCCCTTAGATGATTTGTTAGGCTCTCCACTTGTGATCTTTCCTTTTTCTTGATGTGTGCTTGAAGAGATATAAATTCCCCTCTTAGAACTGATTTCATGGCATCCCAGAGGTTTTGGGAGATGTTTCTTAATTTTCATTTGTTTCCAGGAATCTTGTAATTTCTGCTTCGATTTCAGTGTTGACCCTGTAGTTTTTCAACATCATGCTGTTTAGTGTCTATGTCCTTGTGGGCATTGGGGAAATGTTGTTGGTGTTGATATTTATTTTTATTCCACTGGGATATGAGAATGTGCATGGCAAGATTTCAATCTTATGGAATTTGTCTATGCTTGATGTATGGCCAAGGATGTGATCGATCTTGGAGTATGTTCCATGTGGTGATGAGTAGCATGTATATTGTGTGATTGTTGGGTGGAATAATCTGTAGGTATCTATTAAGTCCATTTGGTTGAGTGTCAAGTTTAAGTACTGGATTTCCTTGTTGATTTTTTGCCTCAATGAATCTATCTAAGGCTGTCAGTGGCATATTCATGCTGGTGAATGCTGGTGCTCCTGTGTTGGGTGCATATACGTTTAGGATGGATATTTCTTGTTGATGGACTGAACCTTTTATCATTATGTAGTGTCCTTTTGCATCTTTTAAAATTTTTGATAGCTTAAAGGTTGTTTTGCCTAATATTAAGATCGCAACTCCTGCCTTCTTTTCTGATCCATTTGCCTGGAAACTCATTTTCTATCCTTTAACTTTGAGTCTGTGTGCATCCCTTGTGGTGAGATGAGTCTCCTGGATGCAGCAAATGATTGGTCAAGGTTTCTTATCCAGTTTGCCATTGTCTTTTCAGTGATGTATTTAGTCTATTCACATTCAGGCTGATTATTGAAATGTGATTCTCCCTGTCATGAGGTTCTTATAAAGTTTTTTTCTTTGTTTGCTTGTTTTCTTTTGGCTTTGGGGTTAATGTATGTGTGTGTTTTCAAGTTTCTTGTTGTGCTGTATTCTCTTTTGATTCTATGCTCTGCTGTTCTCTTGGGAAGTGTGTGGTCATTCTTTTTTTCTTTCTTCTGTGCTTAATACCTTTTTAAGTGTCTCCTGTAGAGTTGGTCTGGAGGCTGCATAATCTCTTAGGGATTGGATGTCTGGGAAGGATTTTAATTCTCCATCACTGATGAAGTTGATCTTGGTTGTATAGGAAATTCTTGGTTGAAATTGTTTTTCTTTGAGGTCTTTGAATATAGGGCTCCAGTCCCTTCTTGCTTGCAGTGTTTCTGCCGATTGGTCTGTTACTATTCTAATTGGTTTTCCATGGTAGGTAGTCTGACCTTTCTCTCTTTCTGCCTCTAGGATGTTTTCTTTTGTGCCCACTTTGTGTATAAATTATTATGTGTCCAGACATTGGTTTTCTCATTTGCTGTCTTGTGGGGGTTCTCTGTATCTCTTGTGCTTGGCTGGTCACATCTCTGGTGAGATGGGGAAAGTTTTCTTGGATTACCTCCTGAAATACTTGCTCCAAGTTGTTCTCCATTTCCCTTTCTTCTTCTGGGATACCAAACAGGTGTAGGTTTGGCCTCTTAATATAATCGCACTTCTCTTGTAGGCTTTATTCTTTCTTTCTGAGTCTTCTTTCTATGTTTTTTACAGATTGGGTTAATTCCATGTTCTGGTCTTCAAGTTATGAGATTCTTTCTTCAGTTAGATTTATTCTGCTTTCCATGCTTGTCATCTTGTTATTTATTTCCTGGATAAAATTTTTTATTGACAAAATCTCTGTTACAAGTTCTTTCAGTGTTGCATCTTACGTTTCTTGAATGTTATTCACTCTTTCCATCCTTCCCTAATCCCTGTTGTATTCTGGGGCATCATGGGTGACTTCTATTGTTTGGGCACAAAAGTCTAATTTTTCAGGAGTTTTGTCTTTGGTACACTTGAAATTGCCTTCCTTTGGTTTTTCCTCATTTGTGACAGATCTCTTGCTTTTCTCTTTAGTTCTGTTATTCAGTGTCAGTGGGAGAGGCTTTCCCTTCTGATGTTTGCTCAGTCCTCTATTCTTCCCTGATCTGGGCTCTGGATTTGTTCTATTTCGAAATAGGATAGTGGATGGGAAGCTTTGCTGTCTCTTGTAGTTTTTGAAAGTCAAATAAAGTAGGAGATGGGGCGCTAGGAATCAGAAACTACTTGAAAATTAAAATGTTCACTTATATTGTGGTATGTGTTCCCTAAGACCCACTCCCCACTACCACTCTTTATGATGATGCAAGGCAGAAACCAAGGCAAAAGCAATTGAACACATACATACACACCCCAAAACAAACTGGAATAACAACAAAGTGAAACAAAACAAACAACAACAACAAAAAACCAAGAAAACTAAACACACACACATGCCTAGCACAAAGTGAATAGAGAAGAAAAAACAGAGAGACTGGAGGAAAATAATTTAAAAAATAAAAAAATAAAGAGATTCAGGTCGAACCCTCAAACATATATTGGCACACACCTTAAACTATACAAAATTAATATAAAAAAATCCAGAAGAACACAAGAGTAAAAACAACAACAACAACAAATCGAAAGATGAATACTCAATTATTCACATACACACTCACACAGAAAATGACAAATAAAAGAAGAAAGAAACAGAAAAAGGAAAGAAAATAAATCTTGGGGGGATGCAGATCAAACCCTCACATACACATTCATGCACAAAAGAAAAATATTTTTAAAATAGATGAACTAACAAACAAAATTTTTTTTAAATTAAAAAATAATCAAAAAAACCAAACCAAAACAAAAAAACCTGCACTCTTGTTGCAGGTTCTGTAATTGTTCCTCTAATCAAGTCTCTCCCGCAGAGCCATCTCTTTCGCTCTCTCCTCGGAATGAAGCAGGGAAGGAGGAGGGGCAGTGGAGGTGGGTGGGGCCGCAGTCCTCCCCTCCCACTCTGGCGCGGTCAGGGAGATCTCCTCCAGTGGGAAGGTACGGGATTGTCTTTTCCCAGATTGTACTCTCATCGGGGGTGCCCCAACCAGGCCTATCCTGGAATGGAGTTCTATTGCGACTGACATCTGGCTCTGCCTGGGTTTGTCCCTCTTAGTCGTGGCCCAGCTGTGTGGGTCTGATGTTCAGAGAATTTCTGGGGAGGAGGGGGTTTGGGTCAGCTCTGGACTCACCACTAATCTCTTTGGAGTTCGTCGTCTTTTTCTGGTCACCCCCTTTGTCCCACAGCTGGATCAGGGTAGGGGGTGGGGTGCCTGGAACTCAGCACTCGTCAGGTCCCTCCAAAGTTTGTGCTTTCAGGATATTCCCTGTGCGTCAGGATCAATCCCTGAGTAGTTGATCTGCCAGTCACAGAGATCGGGTCTGTTGCTCCGTGGTCAGTAAGTCGGAGCGCTTTCCTGCCCCACCTTCAAGATGGTGGTGGGGTGCCTCTCTTGTCCTCTTTCATGGGTCTTTGCCTCTGGACTCCCTCCACATCTCCCGCTGCCAGTGCCCTGCCAGGCGCTGAAGTGGTGAGGCAAAACCAGGGGCAGGCAAGTCTCTCTCCTGCTGCAATGGTGAGGAAGATCCCGGGGCGATGGTTTCTCCCTGTCCCTTTTTCACACAAAAACTTGTCCATTTAAAAAAAAAATAATGGAGCGGGCTCGGTGGCTCAGCCTGTAATCCCAGCACTTTGGGAGGCCGAGGTGAGTGGATTGCCTGAGCCCGCGGGTTCGAGACCGCCCGGGCAACTTGGCGAGACGTCGCCTCTACAGCAAATCAAAAAATCAGCCGGGCGTGGTAGCGCGCGCCTGTAGTTCCAGCTACTCGGAAGGCGGAGGCGGAAGGATCGCCGGAGCCCAGCGGGTCGAGGCTGCGGGGGCTGGAAGCGGCCACTGCACTCCAGTCTGGGTGACAGAGTGAGA